>NW_011967158.1:753874-771224 GCF_000949405.1 Vollenhovia emeryi | reverse complement strand
AGAACTTGGATCAAGTCCTAGCATCGTGGGTACAGGCCTTAAGGAACTCGGTGCAAGTTTATGGGACAGCTGCAAGTTCTTGTTCCGAGTAATGTGTAGTCAACCAAGTTGCAGCTTTTAACGCCTGTACCCACGATGCCAGAACTCGGTGCAAGTTTATGGAACAGCTGCAAGTTCTAGTTCCGAGAAATGTGTAGCCAATCGACGTGCAGTTTTTACGGAATAGCTGCAAGTTGATTGGCTACACATTTGTCGTAACTAGAACTTGGACCAAGTCCTAGCATCGTGGACACAGGCCTTAAGACGTGGATAGCCCAGTAATTTTTAATATGTGAATTCAAATACCGTTTTTCCACCTGTCCTGTGCGCCGAATTCTTTTCGGACGTTACACGGTTTCGTTCTCGATGGAATATTGTCGTCAGCAAATTCACGCATTTAAATCGACGAACGATTTCTAATTAATTTAAAAAAGGCTATATTTAGCACTCAATACAATAACCCCCTCTCCTTGCTGTAAAGAAATCTTATTGCGAAAAATATTAGTGAATTAGGTATTAACATAATAAGTTATTTTGTAACTTCAGAGCATAGACTTATAGGGCAGTGGCACACAAAATTGCATAGCTGCATATGCATAGCACAAAACCGTCTAAACCAATAAGCATGTCATGTAAATCAATATGGCGACTCAATGCTCGATGTTCATTGGTTTAAATGGTTTTCATGCTGTGCACATGCAGCTATGCAATTTTGTGTGCGATGGCCCATACTCATAGACTGCGCCGTCTTGTGGACGGCTTGAAGATAACACCGAAGGACAGAGATAGGCTGATGGCAGACAACTATCCGTAAGCGCTTAAGACTGACGTAGCCGTAAACTTAAGGTAAGGCAGAGAAAAACATGAGCCGTAAGGAACACGTGTTCTACGGCTTATGTTTTTCTCTGCCTTACCTTAAGTTTACGGCTACGTCAGTCTTAAGCGCTTACGGATAGTTGTCTGCCATCAGCCATGCAGCGCTAGAAAACCTTTCTCTCTCATGAAGTGACAAGAGAGGGGATAAAGCGTCTGCAGAGTGAAGATAGGGGAGGTTTTATATATATACATATATGTGTGTGTGTGTGTATTGCACACGGAGAAAGTCGGAGAAGGCGCGAGGGGACGGGCGATGACGCTTTTCTCCTGATTCCCCCACCAACTGACAAATTAGAAAAAGAGAGGTTCTCTAGCGCTATTGCCCTCTGCGTCTTGTGTTAACTTCACGCCGTTCACAAGACGGCGCAGTCTATGAGTATAAGTCTATGCTTCAGAGAGCCTGTTATTAATTTGTTTTAATTGTAATGATTAATCAATAGTTTAAGTTAATTTTACCACATCTTTCAGAGGCTCTTCCTCAGTTTTAAGTGCGTTTTGGCACGCGTGAGGTGTATTTTTATTAGCAATTTGAAAGTAATATTAGGAGTGGAGACCACTTTTTATCTGGAAAAAAACTCTAGAAATGACCCCAAAAAATATAACAGGGATATAATTTAATTTTTTTTTAGTTAAAGCTTTTTTTTCCTTAGTAGAGCAGAATGTTATGATATCCTTGATCCGTTTATTCGTGTCGCTTTATATAAAAATAGCCCGTTAAGAAAAATCAATAATCTTTACGTGAAGATTCTTGACTTTCCGAGGCCAATCAACGGCTCCGTCCAGTCTTCGTTCGGATTCACGGAATTCCACTCGGAGGAATCCATTGAAAAATGAAGAATCTCTTCCACAGATATATAATATACATAATATATACGATAAGCTAGAATCTAATAATAATTTATAACAAGCCGTTAAATTGCTTTAAAGGTTATTTCACCCTTTTTTTTACCATCGTGAAACCAATATCGCCGTTTTATTAACATTTCTGATCGACCGACGTGACGAATAATCCGGTCTCGCTTCCTGAATTAAATTTGTTGATAAACATTAGCACGTGCGCATAAAATTTCTTTTTCCAAAACGCAAAGCAGAGACGACGAGAGTGGAGGGGGGCGGGCGGTGGGAGAGAGACAGAGAGAGAGAAAGAAACACATTCGATGCAGCTGGCGCAACAGGAGGTCGAGCAGTGACGTACATCTCTGGTTCTCTCGAAGCTTTCCAACTTTCTTCGCCTCGCCTCGCTTCCTCGGATCCTCCTCGGCTGATCCCCGTCCCGGATAGATCTCGCCCCGTTTCGCGGGATCGCGAAAGGCGGATACCGGCGATTAACCGACGGCGATGCCGGAGCCTCCCGATGTACGGGGATACGCGTGAAAAATAATGTTAGGTTTTCCTATTAATGACGCACGCGCGCATTACCGAGCGGCGTAGTCATCATTGATGATATGTAGTGGCATTAATATACGTCCACGTGCGGTTCTCGCTGCTCGGCGTGAGAAAACGAGAAGAAAACGGGGAGGAAAATACTCGTAGTTGACGGACGTTCTCGTAACACGCGGGAACTTGTACTCGTGAAATCGCCGCCGCGCGTTTCGATCAACGGATCGGAGAGAAAGAGAGAGAGAGAGAGCGATCGGCCACGGTGGCGGACCAGGGGTTCCCGAGGGGAGGAGAACGGAGCGATCTCTCCGGGGATGTCCAGCGATGGGACGCGTCGTGCCAGAACTTCAGCAGGTTGCAAGGGTTACAAGCGTGTATTTATTTTGAAGACGAATGTCGGTGTTGTTTATCTCGCGACTGTATGACGCCCCGCGGTATGATTTATAGAGTCTACGTCCATATTCTGAATTCTCTTTTATTGCCAAAAGCGTCGCTAAAATTGGCTTTAAAGGATTCTTATTAGCTGAAAAGATCTTTTATGGACATGTTTGTCGATGAAAGAGGATTCGGAGTACGGGCCGAAGTGAGTTTTCTCGGATTTCATTTCCGCAACAGGCCTTTGACGCCCGTATCAGACTACGGATTGAGTTTGGGATTAAATGGAAATTTGACCAATCACAGTAAAGTTTACTAATCTCAAGTTTAGTAACGTTTACTCTAATTGGTCAAATTTCAATCTAATCCCAATCTCAATCCGTAGTCTGATACGGGCTTAAGCCTTGAGCCTTGTGTATCCGCGGTCCGAGATCTGCGTCCAAGTTCTACAATAGTTCCGAGAAATGTATAGCCAGTCAACTCGCAGTTCCGTAAAAGCGGCAAGCTGATTGGCTACAAACCTCTTGGAACTAGAACTTGGACACAGAGTTCTCGAATTGCGGACGCAAGGCCTTAAGCCCGTGTCACACTACGTATTGCGGACGCGGATTGGATTACGGATCGTACAAATAGACAGTCATCTATCCAGTGATCTGCAATCCGGATCCCAAGTTGCCTCGCTGTGATTGGCTGAATTTCGATCCGCAATCCGTAATCCCAATCCAATCCGCGTCCGCAATACGTAGTGGGACACGGGCTTTAAGCCCGTATCAGACTACGGATTGGGATTGAGATTAGATTGAAATTTGATCAATTAGAGTAAAAGTTACCGAACTTGGGATTTGTAAACTTTACTGTGATTGGTCAACTTTCAATCTAATCCCAATCTCAATCCGTAGTCTGATACGGGATTTAGATTATGCGGAGAGCGAGATTTGATTGAGTGAACTTCGCTCCGATTGTTCAAGTCTCGATCTAATCGCACTCTCGATTCGTAGTTTGATGCGAGCGGAACGGCTGTCTTGTACTTTTGAGGCAGTGTTTTACACCGCGAGTTTTTGTGTAATCCAGTCGGAGCGAGAGACCGCGCGGCGCGACGCCTCGGCAATTTCGCGGAACGATACGCGGCTGCGACAGATCGCTCGAGGCGCGCGGTGACACAGTTTTCAGCGCGGATACACTTGTTACCGAGTCGCGCGCGCGCGCGCGGAACGGCCACGAGTCAGTTAACGTTTCGCCGTCGGTAGCAATCTCCGCGCCGCGGTAATTCAATAACGGGAATCGGGCGCGCTTGTAACGGCGCAGGTAACACGCGGGCGAATTCCGGCGCGACGGTCCGCCGCGCCGGGGACGGTGTAATCTCGTTAAGCTTATTGTACAATGGACGTACGCAAAACGCCAAGACGCTAAGCCACAACACGAGAAATCGATCGATCACAGTCAAATAGAAGGATGATTGACTGTTATTGGCCGATTTCTTGCGCCTTGCGACCTGCTTTGTCTACTGTAGAATCGGCCCAACGGCCTGTGTCCACGATGGTAGAACTTGGTCCAAGTTCTAGTTCTGAGAAACGTGTAGCCAATCAACTTGCAACTTTTATGGGATAGCTATACATTCTCGAAACTAGAACTTGGGCCAAGCTCTAGTTTCTAGCATCGTGGACACAGGCCTTAAAGCTTATTCTACAATTGACGCAAGACACTAAGCCGCAACGCGAGAAATCGATCGATCACAGTCAAATATGCAATGAGAAGGATGATCGACTGTCATTAACCGATTTCTTGCGGCTTGCGACCTGCGACCTGCTTTGTCTACTGTAGAATCGGCCCAAAGGCCTGTGTCCACGACGTTAGAACTTGGTCCAAGTTCTAGTTACGAGAAATGTGTAGCCAATCAACTTGCAGCTTTTATAGAATAGCTGCAAGTTGATTGGCTACACATTTCTCGGAATTAGAACTTGCAGCTTTTTCATAAACTTGCACCAATCGTGTCACAGCATCGTGGACACAGGCCTTAAAGCTTATTCTACGATGGATGCAAGACACAGGCCGTCTAAGTCGCAACGTAAGTAATCGGTCGATTTTTCGCATTGCAACTTATTTTTAGCCTCTTGCGTCCATTGTAGGACAAGCTTAAGAGCGTCGCGCTGCATCTCGACATCGTTTATCCGGGGCTCCGTTTCTCGCGATTCGCGGCGGGACGAATCGCGTGTCCGGCCGAACTTAACGGACGGAGGCGACTTGTCGCTGGCGCATTGTTACGGCAGCGTCCGTCGTTATGCGCAATTAACATTCATTTACGCTCGCTTTTCTTATCTGAAAACGCAGGCGTATTTATAATTGCGCGCGCCCGCCGTGTTTTTCCATTTCCAGAGGTGCACTTTTCTCTCTTCCGCGTTTTGCGCGGTACTGCTGGTCGATTGTTCCGACGCGAGGAGTCCGCGGAAACATTTCCGTGGAAACACTGTAAACATGACTAGTCGTCAAATCGCTCGACAATCTTCAGTTTTTTTGGCGATATTTTTGCGATAATCTACGATTGTGCCTGCAGCGATAAGATTGCACATTTCAGTTCTAAATATAGAAAGAAACCGTACGGTTAACATAGCATTTCGTATATCGTGTTGTATCATGGTAGAAGGATTGGGAATATTAAGGCGCAAGATTCAAGAAACTGACTAATCAGTCGAATGTGAAGAGAATAATCGATCGCTATTGGTCATTCTTTTACATCTTACGTCTTAAAGAACCATAGGAAAACTTTGGTAGTAAGACTTGAGACGTGTAAGAACTAGAATCAACCGGAATTTTCAACATTGCTTAAGTTTCAAATGACTTTTTACGTTCTCGACTGTCATTTTAATTATTGCTTAAGTTTTTTTCGTGTGTTTGGGCGCGATAACTATCTTATCTCGCAAGTCTTATTGTTAAATGTCTACACGACGATAACATTTGCAAAGAATAAACGTATCTAAACGAAAGTAATAATACGATGGTAAGTCGATTGTTCCCCTCACATTGGACTGCGGTTGGTCAAATTTATACGGCCTAATGCTTACCACCCTACTCAAACTGGGACTTACGAGTCCCTGTTATCAGTCTGGCGAACACGCAGTTTCGGCCATGGACCGAGCGTTTGCCTTTATTTGAGCAGTGGGGGTAGAGGTTCACGTAGAAAAAGGACAAACTCTGTTTTGTGCTAGAGACCCTCTGATCAGAGTCTGGCCAACAGAGTTGTTCGCCATGTTTTGTCAAATCCAACGAGAGAGAGAGAGAGAGAGAGAGAGAGATTCCCTCTCACTCTACATGACGCCTATACTGTAATAAGCTCTCGCATTATTTTGCCGAAACTGGCCTGCTGGCCAGACTGACTGGCGGGAGTCTACTGGGGCTGAGGACGACCTGATACAAGTTTCAGGATTCATCGATTGTTATCAATTCAAGATTACTCGAAGCAACAGTTTTAGCTACGCGACTCGTCCCTAATCTGATCCCTCTCGTTTACCGATTTTGATATGTGAATTCGCTGACGACAATGACTCCATCTAAACGAAACTGTGTTATATCCGGAAAGAGAATTCACACTTTAGATTACAATTATTGGACTACCAACATCTTGCGCGGACCTAAAGGCGCTCCCGCTTGTTTGATTCTAATCCCTTCCGTTGCACATGTTAAACAACAAGAAGTCAATTCCATGTTAATAGAAGAGCCGCAGGTGTTGCTCGTTAAATTGATCGCCGGTCAAGTGAATCGGAGTCCCCGCTCCAAGTCACCCTGGAACCGCGGACAGCGTGTCGCGGCGTGTAACGAGTAAATCGGGCGAGTCAACTCGTCGTCGAGTGACCCGCGGGAAAAAAGGAGTCCAAACCGCGGTCTAAATTAAGCCAAGTGCACCGCAAATAGACACGGCAACGCGTCCGCATCACCTCGACATTTCGATCGTCTCTCTCTCTCCCCCTCCCGGGACGAACGCGCCTGGAATCGTCGCCCCGCGGCGACAAGTGGCACGATGCGTGCCGCTCGAATAAAAGTCACTGACGTCAATAGGTAGCGTGAGACGCGATCCGTATTTATGAAACAATCGAGTTCTGGTTTTTCTTCTCCCCCTCCCGCGACTGCGTCCTCCGCCCCGAGAGGCACGCACGGCGGGTGGCCGCGGTATCACGGGCGACTTTTTGCCCGGTTCTTTTCACGCCGACTCTGCAACGAGATCCGCGAGCAAATCGCGGCACTTATCTGTTACGTGTGTCAGGCCAATATTACGCTCCCGCGATCCCGTCTCAAGTGTCCAACTGACGGCTAATCAATTCGCCGTCGGCCGCGGTCGCGCAGGCACGAGAGATGCGGGCCTGTTAATCGAGGCCGGGATCACGGTCGAATTACGCGCCCGCGCGGACCTTGCCGCGGAGATTAAAATGAATGGTGTATCGCGATATCGAATATTCACGTCGAAAAGCGCGGAAACGCGACTTGGCGCGAATAATAATAAACAGCCTTCGCCGCGTCGCGCGACCGGAGACTTCTCTCAGCCTCAGCCGTAACGAGATAACTCGGCAGCGTCTCGCCGCGATCGAGAGATCGTCTCAGAGCCGCTTGAGCGGGTGAGACCCGATCCCGTCGCGTCGGGTCACTCGACGTTCCGGAAGACTGAAATTTCGTAGGCGGCGCGCTCTTCAGCGTAACGCACTTGTCCCGGTTGGATTAAATTCTTAGTAGGCCTCTCTGGTTGCAGCCCTCGAGCAAGGAGCAGGCGCGATTGAGCAGTCATGATTCGATGGGCAACAAGGACCGCCGTCGACAGAAAGATGGGTCAGGCAGCGGCGGAAGTAGCGGCAACGGTAGCAGCACTTACAGCGCCTTCCGTCAGTGGCGGCGGAGCACTTCGATGGGCTCCCACAGCAGCCGGTCCAACAGCGCCGGCTCCAGATCGCCCGGCTCGCTCGCCAAATTGCCCAGCGACCCGGCCACCATGCGAAAGATGGAACAGTTCCCCCTGGTCCTGTCCGACGCGACGATGCCGGACGAGGATCTCTCCTTGAAATTTCTCGCCCTGGTACGTGTGTTTGTACACAGCCCGGTCCCAACGTTTGTACACACTCGGCTCCCGCGAAAACAGTGTAACTGATCAGCGCCGTCTTACGATGTTTCAGAACGCCCTGGATCTTACGGCGCCGGCCAGCGACGTGCTCTTGAAGAACAGACTCAAGTCCTGGTTCCAACTGTCGGGCCACCCGGACGGCTTCGCACCCGCCGGTCCCGGCACCGTCTGGAAGAGGAGGGCCGGCGGCGCCGAGAACACGGAGCGCGCGGTTTACGAGACCCTGAGCAAGGAGGAAGCGTTGCGGGATTGTATTCCGAGGTTTACTTGCAGATCCTTTTTCCTTTTGTTTTTTGGACGTAAGCGAGAGTGAGACCAGACCACGGGACTCAACACTTTTGTTGCTCCTCGCAGATATTACCGGGAGGTCGAGTACAAGGGCGACACGTTTATCGAGCTGCAGGATCTACTCTTCGGTTTCAACGATCCGCACGTGATGGACATTAAGATGGGCACGCGGACTTTTCTCGAGTCCGAGGTGTCCAAGACCACCGCCAGGCCGGACCTGTATCAGAAGATGATCGCCGTCGATCCGGACGCGCCGACCCAGCTGGAGCACGAGCAGCGCGCCGTAACCAAGTTACGGTACATGCAGTTTCGCGAGCAGCAAAGCTCGACCTGCAGCCACGGTTTTCGCATCGAGGCGATGAAGCTGCCGGGCGCGCCGCCGATCACCGATCTCAAGAAGGTCAAGTCGTATTCGGAGGTGTTCGACATCATAAGGCAATTCCTCGGCAAGCGCGAGGACAGTCGTCAAAAGATCCTCGCGCGCCTCAAGAGCCTGCGAACCAAAGTTGAGGAGTCAGAATATTTTGAAACTCACGAGGTACGACGCTCGGGCTGTTTCTACTGATTGCCGTGCGATTTATTTTGTCCGTCTGCTCGAACTTGTTGTTTCACTCTTCAGGTAATCGGCAGTAGTATCTTCATGATCTACGACAGCAAGAAGGTGGGCGTCTGGCTGATAGATTTCGCGAAAACGCGGGAGGTGCCGGACGGGCGGAAGCTCACGCACAGACGTCCTTGGGAGGAGGGTAACCACGAAGAGGGTTTCTTATACGGATTGGACAACTTAATTTCGACCATGGAAGAAGTCCGCCTTTCTCCGTAAACATCCTCGATGCTCGCGTGACGCGAAATTCGGGGACTTTTCTACGCTGCGAAACATCGCTTACCCATGTACATAGACCGAGTGAAACAAGTATTCGTATTCCATCGTTTATAAATGACTTCTAATTAAATGTAAGTGCGCCAGTATCATCGGATCATCGACAAGTGGAGTTGCGTATAAGTGAGTAAAGTACTGACCGCCGAAAAGTGGTACATACTCGTTTCGCTTACTTTCGCTCACCTCCCGGCCTTGTCGCAAGTCCGACATATTCATCGTCGTTATTTATATCACCCGATATGTATGTATATTTAACGTGGAAGACTGCTTTCTATTGCATTTCACGCGCATTTTTGTAAGAGACGTGTCTCCAACATATTACTCTGTGTACAAACGCGTAATGTACAAAAGTAGCTTTTAAGCTAACGATAAGTAACATAACGTGCTGAGCTAAACGAAACTTATTTATGAGAAGTGCTTACGTCGAATATTAATGGTAAGGTTCTTACTTTTTTTAAAGAGTACTTGTCTCGAATCGCTTCGTGTTTCAACTTGTAGGAATAAATAAATAATCTTCGTACGTACGTGTGTCCGGAGACTAATCTTATCCAGTTTAAACACCATGAATCATTATGGATGGCGTAAGCTCGAGAGTTTTTGTATTTGGAAGAATTATAATTCTATAAGGTGTGAAAAATGGCTGAAAAACTGTTCGATGCGAAAAGTCACGGTCGATCCGCGAATTTCGCATCGAAAGCATACTGGCTTTCAATCCTATTTTTCAAAGAGACGTCTCGAAGACAGATAATTCGCTTTTTGTATAATTCAACGATTATTTAAATGAGAATCTTGTAGAAATCCATTTTTTTCGTATCGTATCTCTACCCGCGGCACTCTCGCGCCACTGAATACATTACAACAAAACTTCATCAATTTTATTCCGCGATTTATGACCACGAGTTGTTTGTCAAATATTATGGGAGGTTTCGTTCACGCCACCTTTTTTGTACGCGATCGTTTTGGATGTAAACAAGGGAAAGAAGATTAAAAGAAAAACAGTCTTAGGCCCGGTTGCACCAACGTCACGTAATTTTAACTGTAGCTTAATTCACTCTTTGTCGCTTTCCAACTGTTTCCCTTAGAAAGAGACAAAGAGTGAAATAAGCTAAAGTTAAATCTAAGCGACGTTGGTGCAACCAGGCCTTAACGACGTAATAAATACATGAAAGATAGCGGAACTATAAAACGTTTAAGACAATTGTTCGTTATCGCTTATCGGATTCGTCTATCTCGAGCCTCCTCCGAGATTCATAATCAAAATCATGCGATCGGTCTTATCCGACATCGCGTGAGAAAAGCGACGTCCGCAGCAAGATACGTGGATACAGTTTTTTTTTCGGACAACTAATTAATTTTTTGCATCACTACAAAAAATATCCTGAATTTCATCCGAGATCACTTCCTCATTACTCTGTAATTTAGCTCCCGGCGATTACCGTTTATCTTCAACTTCCAAGTCCATTTTCGCGGGGAGGAAAGTTTACCAGTGGCGATTTCATTTGCATTTTACTTCGCCTTTTTTTCCGAGCCGGAAACTTTCGGATGTATACGCAGGTCGAGCGTTCTGCGCGGACCGTGCAACGTGTACGTAAACACACGGCGCATTGACAGGCGGCCAGCTGGAGGTCAATTCTGTATCTTGTATCATACCTAGTGAACACCAAATAGCAGTTACGTAACATCAATGTTACATTTTTCTACTCAACAATATAAATGTAATTTATAATTAGAGACAAATCCCTTGTTAGTAGATAGGCTCCTAATATGAGACAGCGGGGTTTCTGCTAAATTAATAGGCGTCGTCTGTTGGTTCCACCATGATATTGTCTTTGGGGTGAAATCTCTTTAGTGGAAAATTGATTGTCAGATCGTGTAATCGTAGCGAAAAAAGATTGGTGATCGAATGTGAACGTTGAAAACCTGTGTTCACTGGGTAGCGAAAATGCTAAAAGTGAGTAGCTCTGTCTCTTTCCAACTATCCCCTCGGAAAGAGACAAAGCCGGTCGCTTTTGTTGGCATTTTCACAGTGTCGTAATAAGATACAGAATTGACCCCTGGAGCGCGCGTTGGAAAACAAACAACGCAAACATCGTGCGAGGCGAGCAGAGGTGGGAGCCGCGTTCAGGTGCGTGTGCGGGCGCGAGGAACGCGCGTGCAGTCGGTTTAATGTTGTCGCTTTAACGCCCACGTACTCCGCCTCGGCCCGTGTCCTTTCGCTCGCCGTCGTTCGTGCGCCGCGAGTGTCCGCGCGTTTCCCGCCGACGTCCTCGCGGATCTTGAAGCAGACGACCCGTTGCCGTCTCTCGCGAGTCCGCTCCACGTGTTAGGAGCGCGTCGCGCGTCAAATTGTCGGTCGATCGTCCCGGGAGAGGGACGTAGAGTGTGTCCCGAGTCGAGGAGTCGTTACGACTGGTAGGTGTCCAGTAAAGACCGACCGGTGCCTGTTTCTACCAATACAGATTAACTTTAATCTCGGTTTATAATTTGCTTTCCATCCTTGTCCAACTCTTAGGCCCGGTTTCACCAACGTAGCTTAACTTTAAGCTTAGCTTAATTCGTTCTTTGTCTCTTTCCAACTGTTAATTTAGAAAGAGGCAAACACGAATTCAACCGAGATTGAAGTTAAGCGACGTGTGGTGAAACCGGATCTTAGAACTAGAAAAAGATAAAAGGAAAGTTAAACCGAGATCAAAATTAATCCACATCGGTAGAAATATGGACGTAAGGGCCAGTTTCAACGTCGGTTAACTGTTGACCAGAGTTCAGTTAATTCCCTATCTTTCTCCATCTTATTTGAGAAGAGACAGAGAATCAAGTAACCTTCGGTTAGCAGTTAACCGACGTTTATGAAACGCCCTAACAGTTAGATAACACCAATATTATTATTCACTACTCAACAATGTAATTGTTACGTGCAACGTTACATTACATTTATATCGTTGCGTGAGAAATTATAATATTGACGTTAGGTAACTGTTGGCCAGTGTTTACCGAGTAGAACGCACGTGGTACATGCGAACTCCTCGACGATATCGCGGCGCGGTGCGAGGACGAGGATTACTCTCGGCGAGCTTGCTGGCCATGGCGACCTCCCAGGACCTGGAGGACGACTGGACCATGCTGTGCTACGACCCCGACAACTGGACGCGGAACGGTGAGGCGCAGCGCGAGAATACGATATTCCTGATCGAAAATTAGCGGTACCTCGACTCCGACCGCTCGAGCCGGGTCGGCGAAAACGGTTGGTTATCGAAACGTCCCAAGAAGAAATAAAGAAAGCCAAGATGACGTCAATTTCATATTATATTGATCAAAATATGACATAAATTTGGCCAATATGTCGTCAAAGTGACGTCATCCTGACTTTTCATATCTCCTCGGTGTGTTGCGCGCGAGAAGACGCGAGTATTGAGCCTAGTCTACGATATGCTCTTTGCGTCTAGAAACACTCTGTTTTGTAGCCAACAAATGCGTTAAAACAATTGATCAGTTGTACCCCAAGGAGAAATGAATAGTCAATATGACATAAATTTCGATGACAAAACGTCATCTTGACTTTTTATTTCTCCTTGGGACAGTGCACATTGTGCAATCGTACATTGTCGACAAGTTTTTTTTTTTATTTGCTTGTATAAAATACAGTGTTTCCAGATGCAAAGAGCACCCTGTAGATTAGGCTTTACGCCACTCGTAATCACGAGAGCGATAGCGTATTTGACATTTCGGGCTCCCGCAACGGGATCGTCGACGAGCGGATCGGATTCCGCGCGTCGCGCCCGTCCCACGTTCGCAAAAACGGGTCTCTCTCTCTCTCTCTCTCCTCCGCGTCCGTTCCCGAGGCCCGGTATCGCCGCGGGAAAGTACCGATAACGCGGAATCCCCCCCCGCTCGTTCCGAGAGCCGCGCAACGGCGAGCCGTCGCAGCGGAAAAAAAATTGTGGGAAGGCACGCGGAGGAATTTATCGGACGCAACGACCGTTAATGCCCGCCGGGGAGCCGGCGGTAACTTTCTTTTCGATTGACGGAGGAAGAATCGTCGCTCGCGGCGCGGAACCCGGCGCCGCGTCGCTGAAAAGAGAATACCCTCCTCCCGCCTTGTGCTCTCCGCGCGAGCGAGACGCCGCGTCGCACCGGCGCGACTCGTACGTGGGAAGGGACGGTCGTAATCGCGCGCCCGGTCCAAGTCTTGTTTATTGCCGGCGCGCGTATAATCTCCGACGTAACGCCTTACGCCTTCGCGCCCGGCGCGTGCCGTGGACACGTTCGCTCGATCACGCACTTTCCTCGTTGTAAAACTATGCCGGGCGCGCGCGCGCGATTACGTAAAGCGCGGCCGGTGGCGCGGTCGAAACGCGCCGCGATCCTCCCGCATTGTCGTCGCGCAAGAGTGAAAACGCTTGTAAAGAGTAAATGCCACTTGAGACGCAACTTTGGACGACGTAGACAGCTGGACGTGGAGCGGAAAGCTATTGGACGATTAAACATTCCTAGGGTTTTAGTAAATGTTTATCTCCTTCATTTGTTTCCGTGGTAGATTTTATCGAGAGACACTGCCGCATCTTACATCAAATGTATACAGAGTGTTGTGTAATACCCGCTTCACCTCTTATTTACGAATAGAGCAGGCTAGACTGAGTCGAGAAGTCTTCGACTATTTTGCAATTTTCGCAATAGTTAACAATTAATTATTAAATATCGCTCAGCCCGGCTTACCGCTCAATTCAAGCGCACTGCGAGATGCGGCCGTTCCGCAATCGGCGTTGCTAGGCGCGCGGGGAGTTGTTTATTATACGTAGCCTTTGCCATGTGTCATACAGCGCATTCGGTTGCTTGCACTAGTGCGCACTGAGTGCTCACTGAGACTTGTTTACGGGGCCAATTCTTATATTTAAGGATCGTCTTAAATATCTCTGGAAATATTTAGCCAGTAAAATGATCTATGTAGCATCCATACGGATTATTTTTTGGCTAAATACTCTTCGAACATGTATTTAAGACAAAGTTAAATGTCAAAGTGACTGTAAACAGGCCTTAGTGTGCACTCGGTGCGCACTAGTGCAAGCAATCGAATTCGCTAATAAACAATTCCCCGCGCGCCTAGCAACGCCGATCGCGGGACGGCCGCATCTCGAACTTGAATTGGGCGGGTAGGCCGGGCAAAAACAGCGATTTTTAATAATTAATAACTCGTTAACTATTGCGAAAATTGCAAAATGGTAGAGGACTTTTCAACTCATTGTCAGTCTAACTCGCTCCATCCGTAATTAAGAGGTGAGGTGGGTATTACGTAACACTCTGTATAGAGTAGAGACCGGATTACATCCGTCCACGCCTTTTCCGACACCCCCCTAGTAGCACAGTGCATTGATCAAACATTGGTTCAACATTGGCCCAATACAAGCAAATATTGGGCTAATGTTTAGCCAATGCACTGTGCTATCGAATTGTCCGACTTTGCTGTCAAACGTTGTCTCTTCTCGTTGTCAGTCAGTCTAATCAGTTTGCATAGCATTTTCATATGTTTAAGTTAATATTATGAATAAGTCAGTTTTCTTTTAATAGATTTTCCTTTTTTCTGGGAAACTGAATTTTTTACTGCATTTTTATTCAAGTTGACGATAAAATTTCATCGATTCTATCCACGATTTAATCGGAAAACTTAATCAGAAAAACCGATGGCTAATTTTTCATCGGAAACACCACTTAATCGATTTATCCAATGGACATTTTTCTCAAGGTGAAGATTACTGCGTTGCTTATGTGTATAGAGTTAAAGGTACAAAAGATACAAAGATCTCTATTTAAAATAGATTTTTACGAAATAAAATGTAATCTCGATCGAGTCGAAGATTATTTTATAAAATAAAATATATCCGGCTTTTTCGACTACTCGACCTGCAGTCAGTCCACATCAGGTTGGATAATCCGAGCTCTACTGTATTATTAAAAATCTTTTCGTAATTATATTTTTGCAAAAAATTATACCATGACGCGGCAAAATGAGTACGAAACTCGTGTAGACAAAAAAGTTCAAAAGTCTCGGACGCCCCCGAGAATAATCACCGAGAGCTCGCGTCTGCGCCTGTGACACGCGAAGTACGTTCGCCGCTTTTCCGTCGGCGGAATCCGACGCCGCCGGCGAGTTTTCGCCCCGCGAACGAGTTATCGAGCCGCGTAATTGGCAGATCGAATGACAGTGAGCGACTCGACTCCGCGGCTTTCCTTCGTTAACGAGGGCTCTTCGCCTCCGTTTCCGGATTCATCGAGATCCGCCGCGCGCGCCGTCGATACTTTCCCGTCGACCACTGCCGCATTTCGCGAGTCGCGATTCCGCGGGCGATTATGAAGGCCCGTGTCCACGACGCTAGAACCTGGTCCAAGTTCTAGTTCCGAGAAATGTGTGGCCGGTCAACTTGCAGCTATTCCATAAAAGCTGCAAGTTGACCGGCTACACATTTCTCAAAACTAGAACTTGGACCAAGTTCCAGCGTCGTGGACACAGGCCTTGAGACTCCCGAAGATTTCACCACGAGCCGTTCCATATTCCGCTGCTTCCCCGATAAGGTCAACAGCGGAGGTGTTTCAGATTTAACTGACACGCGCGCGCGAGACAATCACACGCGAAAAACCGCATCGCTAAGAAATAACGCCAACTTTCACGATTGTGACCTCGAGAGATCGCGTTCGAATTTATTCTTCCTTGGAGAGGAGAGTTTGAAACTTTGTACCGTTTCTCATTCGAATCGCTGCGATTTTGTAGGCGACCTCGAGCTTCGATCGACGCGATTAATTTGTTGAGTAACATTTCGTTGAAAAGTCGACAAAATGATTAATTATATTAAATTGATTATAACAATTAATTAACCAGTCGACGATTTGCCGGCTGTTGGTTGGAACCAGCAGTTTTACACATTTTAAGTGTATTATTGCCTCGATTAGATCAGCCATCGCGCTTAAATCTACTCGGTGTCTTTCCCACGGCTTCCGTTTGTCAATCTCATGTTCTTTAGACTTGGTGCAGTTGGATTTCACTTCTTTTTGCCGCTTAATCCGGGGTTTCCTTTATTCTGGTCCGAATGTTTGATAGATTGTGAATATTAGCAGAATTTTCCTGCGATTTTATTTTCAAAATTGCACTACCTTTGTACATTCAATTTTTGAATATTCACCTTTAGGCTCGTCAGAAAGCGTATAGATCATTTATCTATCATCGCTGAAGTTAGCTCAAAGTAGACCCGAAATGTACAATTTATAATTACTAGAAACGATAAAATGCGCGCTTCGCGCGCGCAGTTTGTGGTCAAGCATTGTATATTTTTAAAAATTTGTATATACGCGAAGAAGTAATTGTGCAAATTGTAAAAATGCGCAACGTCAATTTAAAATACTAATCGAAGAAGTGGATCTTATATCCTATTAGTTAACAAATATTGCTGTAACATCAACTTAGCCGTCAACCGCGAACTCTCCAAACCTCTTTATTTGTCACTTGGTAATTCAATTATTAATTGTTACCGTTTGATTAGATTAGGAACAGCGATTCATATAAAAAGAAGCTATAATTATTATAATCGCTGCAATTGAATTTTGATTCAATTAATCGCCGATTAAGTTAATCGGACTCTAGTCAAAGTCACTCCAGATAATATCATTACTTACGTATGTATGACATCGATTTATATAATATGTAGTTCAGGTAGCCGCAAATAGCGCGAATGAAAAAGATGTGAGGCGCCAGCAAAGCTACCTGTGATAAAAACAAGATGATCAGAACACAAGGCGGAGGAATAGATTGTCGTGAGGCAAAAACTCGGTGAGCAGAGCGTGAAAAAAGTCTTCAAAGTGTAGAACAGAACGTGAACTAGGTAGAGCGTAAACAGAACCTAAATAAGAATACGATATTGCATGATAAAGTAGGTATAAAAAGCAAAATTCAATAAAACAGGTAGATCAAGCGTAGCTTCTACGTCTTTGCATACCGAACGATCGAATTGGCAGCGATCGGTCATGCCCTTTCTACACCTAAGAATAATGAGAAGTAGTGTAGACGGACACTTCACTATGACTATGCCCGGCTACACTATTTATGTATACGGAGAGAATTTTCTTTCAAAATTTCTCCTGCAAATTGTATGCCTAGGGACAACACGACATTTCGAAGAATTTTAGAAAAGTTTTTTGAAATTTTACCATACACGTTATTAACAAAATGTATACCAAGTATAATTACTAACCCAGTGACAAATGATTCGTCGAAACGATGTCGAATCGTTTCGACATCGATCGTTCATTTCTCACTGCTCTGGGAAAAAAAAAAGACAGTTATAACCCATTTTGGGGCCTACCATTAGTAATCGAATTATTTGGATTGTCCGTAACTCTACTCTGGGAAAAATTTTGACCGTTTTTTG
>NW_011967158.1:749978-752552 GCF_000949405.1 Vollenhovia emeryi | reverse complement strand
GTAACTGACTTTTTTTCTCCCAGAGTGGGAGTGAAACGTATGGTGAAATTTCAAAGAACTGTCATAAGGTCCTACAAAATGCCACGCTGTCCCACGATCACATGAATTTCAGGATAAATTTTAAGAGAAAAATGCTCTCCATGTACGAGCCACAAGTAGAATCATCCCGAAGCCTGATCTAGAATGTGCTCTTTGCGTCTAGAAACGTTCTATTTTATGCGTTGAGTAAATGAAAACGCTTGAAGAATTTGTCGACAACGTACAATTTGTCATCTTGCACAAATGTTTTAAACGTATTTATTGGCTACGAAATAGAATGTTTCCCTCCGCAAAGAGCACATTGTAGATTATGTTTTGAGTGTGTTCCCATTTCTTCTCAGTACTATTGCCAGTACCTAAGAAGAACAAAAAGTCAGGATGATGTCAATTTGATGTGATATGGCATATGTCAATATGGCATCAAATTGACATCATCCTGACTTTTTGTTCTCCTTGGGTACTGGACGCTATTACTGAATTCGGCTTCTGAGAAAATCATCCCCAAATGAAACGGTATCCTTCGTCATAACATGGCATTAATTCTTTTCTAAATGCAACCATCCACACCTTTTCTTGAATACTGAATGCTCGACACTATTGGAAATACTGTCGGTAGCACTGAGAGAAAATGGGAACGCACCCTTTAAGTATAGAAAGGGCACCAAGGATCCTCCCGGGTGATGCGTGTGCGAGCGGACGAGCGCGCCGGCGAGATACGCGAGTGTCGAGCGTAACCGCGGGACGACACAACATCATCATCATCAACAACAACAACAACAACAACAACAACAACGTTACGGTATCGGATCGCAACGGGTCGTTAGGTAGCTCCGCCGTGGCGATTAGTCTCGCATACCGATCGAGAAGAGCGGCACGGGAAAAAATATCCGGACGCAGCTGCACGCGCGCGCGGCCGTCGCTCGCGATTGCGATAACGGTGAAACGGAAACGGCGGTTTTCTCCGGGCAAATTGAAAGCTTTCCAGAGCGCGCGTGCGATCTCCCGGCGGATCCAACGCCGGAAAGAAAGGGGGAGGAAAAAAGAAGTTATTCCGCCGGCGACCGATCTCTGCAGTCACGAGAGGTCGTCGAGAGGTGAGACGAGCGGCGGGCTCTCGGGTAAAAGTTCGCTCGCGCGGATAGAGGTAGATCGGATCGAGAGCGCCGGTGGTGGCGGCGCGGTGGCGTGAAATCGCCGCGATCGTTTTCTAACCGCAGAAACGGAGGGCCGACTTTTCCGCGACTCTCGCTGCGCGCCGTGGAATCGCGCACGCGCGCGACTAAGATAATTCACGCGGGGAAACGGCCGCGAGATGAAATGGAAAACGCGAATCGCTCGCCGTCGGAAATCAATCGCGAAACGTATTCATTCCGTTAAATTGAAACGATCGAGGCTCTTAATCGAGTACATCCACGCCGGCGGGATCTGCAGGATCTCGAAAGACGCGGTGTAATTTCGGGGACAGATGAAGTGGGTTCTCATAAGCGGAGTTCCATTGTGCTCCCTCTCGGTCTATCGCAATCCTAATCGCCTATCGATCCTGGGAACGTGGTGATCGGCAAGGAGAATCGGCTCCGCTACGCGCCCCGCGGCCGGAATAGTAATCCCTTCTAATAGCAGGAAGCGCGCGGTATATACGTTCCTGTATCTTCGCGAAGCGAGGAGTCCGCGTCCCCGGCGAAGGGGAGGCGCGGAGAGGATCGCGAGAGAAGCGTTTCGTATTCTGCCGTCATAATCTAAAAAGCAGTATCTCCATTTTTGGCCATTGTAGTTAATTCACTCTCTATGTTTGTTTTTACGACATACTTCACTAAACAGCAGTAATCACCAATTTACTTACTTTTTTAACAAAAACTACGTGTGCTATCTGGGTAGCTATAAGAACTTAAATGCGCATTTTCTCGAAGCTAACAATTTGGGAGATACTGCTTTCTAAGTTAAGGCTGCAGTATTGTCCATCGGTCCTGATGATACGTCATTAAATATCGCGAGAGATAAGGCGGGACGTGTTTATCGATAATTAGGAGAGACTCGAAACCCGGGTCCCTCCTGCGAGCCGATACTCCTTTGCGCTGCGCGTTACATTGTAGATATTATTATTACGAACGTGCAATCTCTCCTCGAGGGAACCGGCGAGCGGGTAAGCATCGATTACACGCTGCCTTCGGCTTCCCACCCGGCCGTCGAAAAAGAAACGAATCCGCGAGATACTCTTATCGACGATGATTGGACACCTGTTCGACCGAAGCGGCAAAGCCGTGGTATATATATCTCGGTGAAATTAGGCTGAGATAATAATTCGGACTTTCGACCACGGGAGTCCGAAGATCCGCGAGATGCGCGGCGATAGGTGCGGGTGCGCAGAAAGAGAGAAAATATTCTTCTTTTGAAAGTATGCTTAGTTTCAACGTTAGAATCTTGAATCGGGATTGTATTGCGTTAAAGGAAGGAAAACTTATTTAAATGAAGCAATGTTACATAATTCGATCAAGAATTATATAGAATTAGTAAAGTAACAGGTGGAAAGAGATAAGG
>NW_011967158.1:710290-747637 GCF_000949405.1 Vollenhovia emeryi | reverse complement strand
TTGGTGAATCCGGGTCTAACTTTAATCTTGGTTTACTTCATGTTTGTCTCTTTCTAAAGTAACAGTTGGAAAGAGACAAAGAACGAATTAAGCTGAGCTCAATGTTAAACAACGTTGGTGAAACCGAGCCTAAGAAAATTATAGATTGTCGCGTATATACAAAACAATGAGCGCGTTAATTTGAGTATATAAGGGTTGATCTGACACTCTTTTTTTTCTGCGTGGGTCGCGCCAATTGGACGCGGGTCGTCTTATCGCAGCTGGGCCGGTAATTAAACGAATTGACGGTCCATCCTTCGGTCGGTGGGCGTGAAGGATCGTCCCGGGGTGAAAAGAAAATCGCGCTTTCCTCTCGCGGGGAAAAAAGCGCGGTCCGACCGCGGAGCGTGCCGGCGAAGACGGATCGCCGGCGACGTCGCGATTTTTTCGACGCAGCGGAGACATAAATACACGTTACGTTGCTTCGACACCGCGCATCGGTCTCCGGAGGCACGCAGCCGGTTTTCATAGAGAGGAGCAATTAATTACTCCCCGCCTGGCGCGAATCCGAGCCCCTGGCGCGTTAACGGGCCGGCGACGGGTTTTTCGAGCGTGCGCGTCGCGCACGCGAGATGACGGCCGCCGGTTATTTACACGCCACCGCGGTTAATCATCAGATATAGCCCGCGATAACACGCGGGTTATCTTGTCGAGCGAGGCATTAAACGGGTCCCGCGCGACGTACATACCGTTAATATGTAAAATTGTACACGCGTGCCGCTCGCGACCTGCCTGTTTCTTATCGGAGTTGGAGAGCCGATTTTTCGACTCGGGCGTACGGAAGCCACGCGAGATGTATATCCGGTTTGTCCGCTTATCAGCTATCGGCTCGAGGCGCGAGCCGATCGGTTAGAGACGAGCCGGTGTCATAGTTCTTATATTTGAGACTGTTCTGCGTACTGTTTTGCGATCGTTATCGAAACGATATCGAATCGACTTTCAAATAGACGTCAATTTGACTTCGTTGGAGTGAATATTTCACTTCGTGGCTCTATTTTCACTCTAAAAACTTTAGAGAGTATCGGCAGTTGACGGATTGAGATTGGTATTAGATTGAAAATTGACCAATCACCGTGAAGTTTACTAATCTCAAGTTTAGTAACTTGTACTCTTAGGGCCAGTTTCACAAGGGTCGGTTAACTGCTAACTGACAGTTAATTGATTCTCTGTCTCTTCCTAGAGAACAAGATAGATTAAGATAGGGAGTTGACTGAACTCTGGTTATCAGTTAACCGACTCTTGTGAAACTGGCCCTAATTGGTCAAATTTCAATCTGATCTCAATCTCAATCCGTAGTCCGATACGGGCTTTACGATCGTAGAATAGCGAGACAGCCTAAGTTTCTCTCTCTCTCTCACTCGCAGGAATTTGACGAACTCTTATGGCCAGTCTCTACACTGAAAAAAATTTCTGGTTGAATATGGACGAATCAGATAATTCCTTTAGGATTTACCAGAATTCCTTTAGGATTTACCAGAATTTCTGTAGGATTACAGGAATTCTGGTAAATTCTAAAGGAATTATCTGATTCGTCCATATTCAACCAGAAATTTTTTTCAGTGTAGACTTGCGAGATCGAAGGAAAGGACAAGTGCGCCGCGGTCTCCCGCGGGATTAGGCCGCGCGACGAAACGCTCGTCGGCGCGCGATAAGACATTAATCCCGTTCGGCGTACGTAACGGGACAGGCGAATTACTCCCGAGCATCTACCCGGTCGAAACGGACATGCTCGCGTATGCATGAATGCACGCGCAAAATGCAACGCCGATGTCGGCGCATAATGAATGCCACCCGGCTGGGAAACGCGAACGGCTGTCGCGATGAAAAGTGCCGATTTGCCAAGTCACTCCTGGCGCACGCCCCCCGCTACGCCGTCGGAAATTCCGTCCCCCGCCTCCGGCGCGTCGCCATTACGTTTTTTATGTCTTTGGTAATGATTTATGTGGTGTAAACTAGGATTGAGGATACAGTGTTTCTTATATTATGTTTTATACTGCACGCCATTATTTGCGTTACGAGAAGAATGTCTGTAGCAACTGGCAGCCATTCGAAGCCGCAAAAAAAAAGGACAAGGATTAAACATGTATAATACGTAAAATCACATGCGCGAGCGTGCGTATATACATGTCGTTAAAAATATATAAGCCCGAGAAACAAATGGCGCGTGTGCGTTGCATAATAGTCTAGTAAAATTGTGATATATGATATATAAAGATACATAATATAGAGAAAGAGGCGCTCTCAGTCAGGAAAGGTCGATAATGCGAGATATGATACACGGAGAAAAAGACTTGGTTGGGATAACCAAAAAAATGGTCGCCTGAAACCAAGTGCCTTGGTTATATATGCGCCAGCTGATTTCTTGGTTACACGTACCAACGGCACTTAGTTCGACTGCAATAGTTGGAGCAACCAATAGTACTTGGTTATGCTATAAGCTATGGTCGTTTGTTTTTATTTTTTTTAATTTCAATTTGATGTTATGAGAACTAATTGCCATGGTTCCTTCTGGATAACCAATCGGAATACAATTTCTTGGTTACTTTAACCAATTGCGTTGGTTATAAACACCAACAGTCCCTATCAAGTTTGAATTGCCAGACTAACCAAGTGTACATGATTATGGTAACCAAGTCAATCGTTATAGCAACCAATATACAGCTAACCAAGAAAAACTTTGTGAATTTAACCAAGCCTTTCTTTCCGTGTAGCATTGGTCGTGCAGTACGACTTAGACCCGGTGTTTTATTTTCTGGTTAAATGTTAACTAGAAGTTAGTCGATTACATGTCTCTTCTTAGATAACAGGGTTGGGAAGTAACTCGTTACGTGTAACGAAGTTACTTCTTTTTGGTAATTCTAACTTAGCTTCGTTACTTTCTCTCCATCTGTGACTGTAACTTAACTCAGTTACATGTTTTCGATAACTAGTAACTAAATTAATTAGTTACACTAATACGTTTCTTTATATATTTTTTCAACCTCCACAGATCGCATTAGGTCTTGCATTTACGCATAAACGCCTTTATCGGCGCTTTACAATTTAAATGCAGATTTGATATTTTTATTTTCATTTCAAGAAAGTAACTGCAAAGTAACGATTCGTTACTTATTGAGCAGCTGTGACTGTAACGCGCTACTTTTCAGAATTGGTAGCCTGTAACTGTAACTAAATACTCTTATAAAGTAACTTTCTCAGCCCTGTTAGATAATAATATAGAAAAAAGACGGAGAGTCGACTGACCTCTGGTCAACAGTTAACCAGAAACTAAAAAACCGGGCCTTGGGGTCAGTTTCACGAACGTCGGTTAACTGCTAGCCGGAGGTTAACTGATTATCTGCCTCTTGTTAAATAACAAGATGGAAAAACATAGGGAACTGACTGAACCCTGGTTAACGGTTAACCGACGTTTGTGAAACCGGCCCTTAAAGATCAGCGAAGAATTCTCAAAGCTGAGGCTCGATCATGAATCTTTTCCTCTAGCGTAAATTCGTGAAAGGTGAAAAATTTCATTGACGAATAGCGAAAGTCCTCAATGAAATTTTTCACTTTTCACAAGTTCACGCTAGAGGAAAAGATTCATGATCGAGTCCCTGAACGTCTTCGAGTCCTCCTCTTTTCTCACACCGCAGAGAGAGAGAGAGAGAGAGAGAGAGGGGGGGGGGGAGTCGTAAATCGTGAATCTTTATTTATTAGACGCTCTTGGACAATGTCCCCTCAAATGCAGTTACAATGAAATGCAGTATATTAGCTGACAAAGAACGGTAAACCGAAAGATGAACAATTATATGAAAATAAAAGAAAGATTCCAGTGAGGAATGATTCGCCGAAACGATGTCGATCGACGAGTCATTTCTTACTGAGGGGAAGTAAGTAATAAAAAAATAAGACATGCCTCACTGGTCGAATTGGTGAGACGTTCGCCTAGAGTGTAGCGAAGTCCAGGTTGAGACCCCGGCTGAGATAATATTTTTCGCAATAAATTTTCTGTATTATTAAAAATGCCAGATACCCATACGGCGCAGGAAGTTAAAATAATGTACGCTGAAACGTTGCAATGTCGAATATTGAAGTATAAATATATGTTCTACGTTGAATCTAAGTTAATATTTAATTCTTTACACTGCTGCAACGTTAAAACAACGTTGAACAAATTATTATTATTTTTTGACACTCAAATAGATACTTAAAGAATCTATAATTATGAAATGTATATATACATATATATAATATTTTTGCAACGGTCAGAAACTTACTGAGCTAAGATTGGATTATTATTTTAGTGGAATAATTCAATTACAGCACTTCCAACAGTTGTAAACGATTCTACTAACCGCGACCAATGTTAACTCAATATAATTAAACAATGTTTCCTGAATAGCGAATTGTAACGTTTACAATACATTTACAATTCAGCGGACGTTAGACGTTTTTGCAGTATCTTTTCAACGCGTTGAATCTACATTTCGTAACATTGCCGTAATATTGCAATGTTGTAATGGAACGTTTCTGAGATGTTCACTCAACATTTGTGTGCTGTATGGGATATGGTCGCGAAAACAGTGACGTTGAAAAAATAAGAATATTGAAAAAAAACGACGAGAGAGAGAGAGAGGGGGGGGGGGCAACGAAACATGAAGATCCGTGTAAATCATAGAACGCGATGTACGATTGGCGTCTTTTCTGGAGCGTCGTGTGAAGCGTCGAGAACAATGATAACCGGGGCTTTCTCCGACATCTGATCGGTCGATCGCACTCTTAGCGCGTTACGCGAACTCGAAGCGTTGCGGAACGCACTAATTCGAGTTGCGACACGCCAGCCACGTCGCCGTCGTTTAATTATGCCGCGACGAGATAACAAACAAATCGACACGCGCGCGACGCTTCGTTCACCTACATTTCCGTACGCCCGACGGCGACGAGGACGCGTTTACGTTCCTCCGTTGCGTCAACGCCGTCGCCCTCAAGGGGGGAGGGAAATGAAACGCGCGCGCTTACGGACATCGCGCGCATCCTCAACGTACCCAGCTAGTGCAAGCACAAGTTGCTTTCACATTGCTAGCAAAAAAATGCTATCGACGTCAATTTGACGTCGATGTCGATTCGACATCGATCGACGAGTCATTTCTCGCTGGGGTGCTGTTGTTTGCTAGCATTTGATGTCGGAAACGATACATTTGCATGATCCAAACATTATGATAGCATTAAGTGCTTGGCCAGATGTAATAGATATAACACGTTAATATCTGTTAGAAAATTGTAAACAATGTATGCTAACTCCCCATACAGCATAAACTTCCAAGGGACGTCCTCAGAACATCTTTAGGACGTCCTTAGGACGTAGAATGTCCTAAGGACGTCCTAAAGATGTTCTGAGGACGTCCCTTGGAACAAAGATCTTTGTTAACGTCCGTTCGATGTCCTCTCTCTTTAGCCGTGCACCCAACTACGACGATATGTTATCATCATGCTCGATACTTGAATCACTCAAACATCGAATTCATATTCCTAGCGAAGAGCATCGTTCGCTGGCGTTTCATCTCCATACAAATTGCTGGGATCTGCGCGTCATTGGGTCCGCGTACGCGGACATCTCGGCGAGGGGTAACCGACCACGGAAGGGCCTCGGTGCGCGTCTTCCGCTCGTCTCGTCCATCTTACACGAGCGCGGCGATAACGACGCGATAGCGCAGTCGCCGACAGCGACGGCGGCGGCGGCGGCGGCTGTTATTGATCGCGCGTCACGCGCCGCCGTGTTTCACGGCAAAACGGCGCGGTGCGGGACGCTCGCCTATACGGCTGGACGCGACTCGGCCTGGCGGGGCAGCGCCAGCGGTGCCAGTCAAGCCGGAGTGACAACGTCGGAGTGGCCGCGCGTCGCGAGCTGTCAAATTGTCCGCGCTGCTCCGCTCGGTATAGCGCGGTGCGCGCGCGAGAAACCGCTGGAGGCCGCCGCCGCGCGCGCGGTCGCGATCCTCGTGCCCGCGGCCGCCTGGTCCGAGAGCGTTACGGGAGCGGCCGGGACGATCCTGGGGTAGACGGCGGACGCGCCGTCGCAGGTGGCGTCCGGGAGTATAACCGCCGTCGGGAGAAAGTGACGTTTATTCGGTGTCGGCGGCCCATGGCCGGCGGCTTTTCGCGAGCTCTCCGAGGTCCGTGAGGCCCGCGAGGTTCCCGCGCGTCGATTGGCTCGCCCCGTGGCCGTGCGGCGAGCGCGCGCCAATAAGCTCTTGGCGAGCGCACGGGCCAGGCGGCCCCTCGCGCCGCGCCGGTTCGCGCGGACCCGCTCCGGGTCCTGTGTATCGAGGACGTGCGCACGGGCACCGGCACGAAGATGAGCCTGCTGTCCTCCTCGATCGGCGGCGTCCGCTACCACGCGGACGAGGACGCCGACCACAACATGCTCCAGGGTAAATGACTCTTTCTGTTCTCCATCTCCGCGTGCCCAGATCCACCCAGATCCGCGCGATATCGACTGCTATAATATAATGTACGTTTTCGCGAGGCGGCGGTAAAAGTCTCGCCTCTCGTGATTGTCGCCCTCGCGATACGCGGGCGGCCTCCGGTGTCAAGGCCGCCGCCGGCTGCTGTTTCGCTGAGGACGCGCAGGTGCGACCGGCCTCGAGAATTACCGCGGGCCGTTTTCGAGGTCGCCTCCTCGAGGCGCCCCGAGACGGGGCGGATCGATGAGGCTGCGCGCGAGTCGCGGCACGTTCTCGCCCGTGCACGGACGAAAGATCCAACGAAATCGCAGTCGCCCAAGTCCGCGGTCCGGATGTCGCCTCTCGCGCAATTTGCGCCCCAAGACACGGGTCGGCGCGCGCGCGAACCGCCGTTTACGTGAGAGAATGCCGCAACGATTCGCGTGCGACGCTAAACCCTCCGTCGGCCGCGTTCCTTGTCCCTCGGAAACGACCGGGAGTTATCCCTCGCGTGTTACGTCGGGCCTGGAACGGCCGCGGCCGAGGCCGGCGTGACTCATCGATTTGTCGCGCAATACGCGCACCCGTTGCGCTCGCGGCCGCCGCGAGTGGAAGGCATTCAGAGCGTCGACTCTCGAAGGTATTCCGTCGCGGTCGCGTCTTCGCCGGAGGCTCGTGGGCGTCTTCGAAGTGAGCGTCGAGAAACCCCGGGGGGGGGGGGGGGGCAGTCGTTTTACCCGAGGCACGATGCTTTCCATCTTAAACTCGGCGCCTGCTCGCTTTCAAAAATTTATAAACGACCCGATCGACGAATAGTTCGTACGAGGGAGATGCGTTGGTTTACATACACGATTTCTCAGTTACATGCGGGATCGTTAGAACACTGTATCAAATTTAAGTATCAAAACGTGTCCCGTACAGCACACATGTCTAAAAGACATCGTTGAGGCATCTTTAAGTCGTCTTTTAGACATACATATCTAAACTTAAAGACGTCTTAAATATGTCTTTTAGACATGCGTGAAGTATGGGGTGTTTAACAAACTAAAGACATTTCACTCTCCTAGTAGCAGAGTGCATTGGCTAAACATTGGCCCAATGTTTAACCAATGTTTGGTCAATGCACCGTGCTACTATCCAAGGAGAAGAAAAAGTCAGGATGATGTCAATTTGATGTCATATTGACCAAATTTATGTCAAATTTTGGTCAATTTGATGCCATATTGACCAAAATTTGGTCAATGTGACATCAAATTGACATCATCCTTTTTGTTCTGCTTCAATATGGAGAAACGCGCGTCTTGTCCAAACGGAATGACTTGCAATTTTTCGCGGGACATCTCGCCGGTGATCGCTCATGGACTCTTGAATCAGCGATTAATCGCGGCGAGGAAAAGACAAAGATAGGACAGGCGTTCGATAAGCAGCGGTTACATATTTTATCGCGTGACCTTACTGTTATTTTCGTCGACGATTCCGCCCGATCGGTCGGCGGGCGATCCGTTCGACAGCTACTGGACGTGTTTTCCCGCAGCGCCGCGCAATCTCATAAGATTTATTTTCTCTCGCATCAAGGATCAAAGTTAAGCCAACGGCACGCGATACTATTTTTCCTACTGCATCGCGTACGAGAACCAATAAGGATGCAGAGTTTTGAGCCAACGACACACGGTACTATTTTTCCTACTGGATTGCTTGCGTGAGCCAATAAGGATGCAGAGTTTTGGAACAGTTGACTTAAGGCTGAATCCTGATTGGCTCTCGTTAGCAATCTAGTAGGAAAAATAGTATCGTGTGTCGTCGACTGTACAGCGGTGGACAGAACAGTTGCAACACTTTCTTTTTAGGTTGCGTTCCAAAATCTTCTCTCCGAAGATTATTTTATTCGACCATTCCGAAACCATTTTCAGCGTTTTCGATCTATTTCTCGAGTAACATTTTCCTCGGAGAAAATGTCGTAAGCCTGAATCTAAAAATGCGCGTTTCTAAACTCACTAAAAAAAAAAGAAACAGTGTCGCAACCATTCTGTCCATCGCTGCACTCGTAATTTAGTTGTAGAGCGAGGCGAATTCTAAACGCCCGTGGCCACCCTTCGTTTTCAACCGCAAGCATCGTCACGTTACGCCTCCGTTCGCCGCGAAGACGCGATCCTTGTGCCGATTATATACCGACGTTGGCCGAGATCCTCCGCGGGACGCACGCGACGAGAGGATCGCGTGTTACGCCAGGAACGCGAGAATTTTATGGATATTGATCGGGCGGGAGTATTTTAGATCGCGGAGTCTGCGCAACTCATCGCCGAGCGTCGCGGAGTCGGCCTGGCGTTTAATATGCCGTGAAGGAAGCGCGGGTAATTTACGGGGGGGAAAACGCTCGCGAGTCGCGGAAAGTTTCTTCGTTTCCTTCGCCGTCGCGTCGTCGTCGGCGACCATCTCGGACATATCGCGCGATCCGCTCATCCGCGCGTACGCTATTAAGCTATTAAAAGGCCGGTACGAGCGCGCAGGATAATGGTGCGAGCGGGCAAGATAAATAAAGCACGATGATTTATGCAAACGACTCGCGCCATTGCCGGTCGCGTTCTGGTTGCTCCTTCCTCTCTCGCGCGGACCGGCATACCTAATATCGCCGGCGAGGAAATGACGGTTGCGCATATTTATGATCCACGCTCGGGGCACTCGCGCATGCAGCTCTCCGTAAAAATGACGGTATGTGGGGCACAAATAATATGCGGCCCGACCGACTTGGGCGCCCGCGGTAGTGACAGACGATTAATCGACGATTACAGCGCGTTCCAGAAAAGTATTGTTGATTAACAACGAGGGCCGAACAGGGTAGAGAGGCACCTAATGCCGTGTAGCGCAATATTTCATCGGGCGAGCTCGGCGCTCCGCTCAAAGTCTACGGAATTGGTGCCCTGCCGCTTGGAGTGAGATGTATTGGTACTTTCGTCAAACACGTGTAGAACGAGTAGCGCTGTTCGCCGACGTAACTCGGCTAACATTTTGTAACACATTTTCCAAGGAAATATATTTAGTAAAGCCAGGGTGGACAAGGTATGTGCAGCGATGTACAGAATGGTCGCGACACTTTTTTTTTTTAATGCGTTTAGGAACGTGCACTTAGATTCTGGGTTCCAAGATCGTCTTCTCCGAGGAACATTCTATTCGGCCCTTCCGAAACCATTTCAAGAGATCGTTTCCGAGCTATTTCTCGAGTAAAGTTTTCCTCCGAGAAAATGGTTGTAACGATTTAAATAAGTTTTGTAAAGAATGCGAGGCATGCGGCATAAAAATATTAATTTCTCTCCGTTTTACAAGTGTTCCAAGTTAAGTATACGATACGAGGTGCTTTCACTCTACACATACACACATATTCTTAATTTCTCATCTGGAGCATCGGAGCCTCTGTGAATTTGTTCCATTGGCCCACGTCTCTGACAAAAATCTAACTTGCCCTCGTGATTTCTAGTTCTAGAGATTTTCTCCAGAACAGTAATTTGGTTTCTTTCACGTACGCAATCAAGTTTTGCAATGGATCAAGAGTATAAAAATTAACGCGGCACAATTGTAGCGTGTCTCGGGAATCCAAAGGTTAATCACCCTAGGGGACGAAACCCTGTTTGGTAGGTTGCCATGAAACACCCTCCTCGATGTTTCCCATACGTATCGCGCATCGATCGCCTACGATAGTTTCAAACTCGAGGGTCTGGTGGATAACAACTCTGCTACACGTTATGGAATATTCACAGAGAAGTTGGAAAGTACCTACCGCGTTTAACGATCTTCGCGACGAACTGTCCCAAGAAATTTATCGCCATTTAATTTTTTAATAGCGATTACGACCGGGTAAATCTAACGTCTAGGAAAATCTACCGTGTATTCGTCGAATTCGCAACATTATTTCGTTTGATCGAAACGCAGCTATCTTATCGTGGAATCGGCACGTCGCGTCGATGCGCTCGTCGCACTTTGAACGTCGGCCCGAAACGTTATTTCTGAATAAGAATATTTTGTTAGAATACGATTGTTTTATCTTAACGATTCTTCCTTAATTAGATGCGCGATCGGTTCGATATAGATTACCTAAATAACAACTTCCACTTGACGATTCTAAAGGTCTGTGTCCACGATGCTAGAACTTGGTCCAGGTTCTAATTTCGACATGCAGCTATTCCATAAAAGCTGCAGGTTGGCCGCACATTTCTCGGAACTAGAACTTGGACCAAGTTCTAGCATCGTGGGAACAGGCCTTACTCTCTAAAATTTGTGGAGTGAAATGTTTACTCCATTGGAATTAATATTCACTCTGTTGGAGGAAATATTTACGCCAATAGGGCGAACATTTCACTCCATGGCAGTATTTTCACTCCACAAATTTTAGAGAGTGAGAATAATTTCGTAGAATGTGATCGTCTTAGCGATTTTTCTTTAATTAGATGCGCGATCGGCTCGATATAGATCACCTATAACGCTTTCCCCGTAGCTACTTGACGATTCTAAGAATGATTTCTTAGAATATCATCGTTCTGTCTTAGCGATTCCTCTACAATTAGATGCGCGATCGATTCGATATAGATTACCTAAATAACAATTTCCTCGTAGATACTCGACGATTAACATATAGACGAGTATTGTCGAGCAATCTGCTTCGTAGTAACGCGATCGATATTGCAAACTCCTTTTCCGTCTCGACACTTCAATAGGTGCCTCGCAATACGGATGTCTCTATTGTTGTCGAACAGCAAGAATCGCGAAAGAATCTCGGAACGCGAGAAAGGAAATCAAACTTTCTCGTCGCGTCGCCTGTAATCAAAATATTATACACGCTCGTTGCCGCTCGGCTTCGAAACGCGATCTCTTATTGACTTTTGCGCGTTGACCGATATCTTCTCGCCGCTAGCTCTATATTATAATTACGGGATCAAACGGGTTTCCTGATTAAAAATAGCGGAAGCGAGAACGACAGTAAACTTTGTCGCTGCTTGTCGCTGATAAGAATGTGCCTCTCCACGGTTACGTCTAGATTGTTGCTTTCCTTCGTATTGGCGTACACCTTTCTCGGTTAGTTTCCATCCCCGTATTTAGGTCCGACTCGTTTTCTTTTCGTCGTCTTTTCGCTCGGGACGATTTTGTCAGATCAGTTGAGCCGCTATCTGCTTTATTTCGACCGGTGAAAGCCGCGCCGCGATAAGAATGTTTTCACAAGCCCCTTAATCGGGGGCTGTAAAGATTGTCGAATCATTTTTGACTTACTTCCCGAGCTTGTTCAATGTTATTGAACATTATCGGACATCGTGAAATCTTTCACTCTAGAAAGTATCAAAGTCGCACGACATCTTGGACCGTGCGTATTTACACTATGATTTATTGACTGGCATTGATACCAATGTCGATGGTGATTTACAATTTTCATTTTTACTGTCCCCGGTGAAAGGAGGAAGGTGACGATCTAGTTTTCGAGAATGTTTTCAATCGTTGCAATCGTAATCGGATATGCTGTGTACTTTTTTTTTCCATAAACGACTATTAAGCCTAATCTACGATGTGCTCTTTGCCTCTAGAAACGTTCTGTTTTATAATAATCAAGCTCGACATTAACCGGCTAGTGTTTTAATACAGAAAATTTATTGCGAAAAATATTACGCTCGTAGAAAAGAAATTTATACTTCAACATTCAACATTGCAACGTTTCAGCAACATTATTTTAACTTTCTGTGCCGTATGGGTTATTATTTAGAGTGTACCTCGGCCAGGGTTTGAACCTGGACTTCCCTACTCTCTAGGCGGGCGTCTCACTAATTATTCTATTTCATAGCCAGTAAATGCATTTAAAGAACTTGTGCACACGGAAAAAAATGATGCTGTATCAACAGGATCAGTGTAACGGAAATAAAATGGTTGAAATAACATCGATATTAATGAACGAAAAACGTCAGATAGCTGTTTTAATAATCTGGATATTTAGTTCAATGCTTAAAATAAAAATCCGTGGCAAATACAATTGAGTGGATCATTTATTAATGTTTGTGGCAGCCCGTGACGAGCAACTTGATTTCTTTCTACTTCAGCAGCATTATTTTTCCGCGCAGGTTAATAAATTATACATCGTACAATCGTACGTCGACAATAAATGTTTCAGGCGTATCGATTTGCTTGTGCAAAATAGAATGTTTCCAGTCGCGCGAGAGACACATTGCAGATTAGACCTCGACGAAAGTGCGAAAAACAAAAGCGTTCTAACGCGGCGTCACTCGCGCGGAGACGACGTGCGAGCGTTGAATTTAGAAAACGTCGGCTCGCGTGCGAAATCGGTCGGTAAGACGAAAGAGCGCGGTGCGTTTTTCCGCGAGGACCGCTGCGAACGCGCGTTAGTTCCGCCTTATTTGGGCCCAGCTTCCCCCCAAGATTTCGAAGCGACGGAGACGCCGTCCCGGCACATAGTTGAGCGCCGGCGGTACTCGTTAAACCGGAATTCCGGTGTCTAGAGTGCGTTATTGAAATCGGAGAGAGAGAGAGAGAGAGAGAGGCGAGACTCGAACGGCCGCAAAAACGGCGGCTACGTTAACGCGTGTCGTACATCAGCATCGGCCCCGCGAGCTTTCCAATGTCGCGCACCTTCGTTTGCCTCGCGGCCAAGTGGAGCGTACCCGTCCGACGTTTATTTGATCATTTATTCGTACGATAAACACGGCCGCTTTATCGACCAGGCCGTTAATTAGCGATTACGTTCTCTCGGGCGACAGGCGAGTGGCGAGGCAATGTTTATCTAATCGCGAGGAAAGTCGCGCGCTTCTTTGACGAGAGCGCCTGATTCGATTATAATTATCGCCTCCGGGCTGTCTCTCTCCCTCGCGCAATCGGAGGTGATAGGGAAGAGAGCGCCGGACTCTCTGCGTTTCTTCCTGTGCCGCGCGCGAGAGAAAAAGGGAGCTGGGGAGAGAAAAACACGCGCACTCTCTCTTTCTCTCTCTCCGTCTCTCTATCAATCAATCCCTACTTATCTATCTACCGCAGTCTACCATCGAATCATAAAATTATTAGAATTATCAAATTGAGCCTTCATTAACTTGGACGTGTAACATGTTCGGGCTCCACGCTCGCGGCAGATATGCGGATCCGCGTTAAAGGCACTCGAGCCGTTCGTTTAAGAAGAGCTTATCGCGCTCTCACGTACTTTTTGCCGCATATATTGTAATTTTTATTAAGATATTTCGTGTGCCGTTAAGAGCAGAGAGATCTAGCATAATAGATCGCGCAGAAGCCTCCTTACCCGGGGGGGAGGGCGCATGCCGGCTCGATTAATCGGAGCGTTTAGAGAGGAACACGCACGACTCTACCTCGCGCAAAGCCATCACGTTCTTGACCCAGCGGGTCGGCCGGCTAAAAACACGACGGACGCAGAATCGTTACGCTCGTGTAACACTTGGGCCGATCTCTCGGCCCGAGCTAAATAGCGGCTCCCGTGCGGGGCGTGCTCATCCCGCGAGGAAACGTACTCGCGATCTAATCGCGGGCGATGAAATCCCCGCTCGATATCGGCAGGCAGGGAAGGAGGAGGAGCCGAAGGAGAGCCGCTGAATTTTAATCCGGCGACGGCCGCCGTGCCGCGCGCCGGCACGAATCCGATCGGACGTCGACTCTTCGTTCGCCGTGCGATTATATGCCCGGTAACGGTACAAGGTGCAGCGCGTACTCGCGGCGCGCTCGCGATGACCGAGAGAGGCCCTCGTGGAGATGCCTATCCTCGCGTAGAGAGATGCACAGCCGGCGAATCTCCGTGACCTGGAACGGAGAGGCTCCACGGCGCGGCGGCCGGCAACCATAAGTTGCCGCCTGGAGTATCGAAGGAAACCCCCGTCCGTATAAAGACCGAATCAGCCTAGCAATTGTTGACTCGGATTGAAATTGGCGATGGGCGATTGGTCCTCTAGCCAATGAGAGCAAAGCAGCGATTTAATCGATTCTCAATCGCTAGAAGACTCTCTTGGCCAATCGTCAATCCCAATCCAATCCGCGTCGATAATCGGCCTTAAAGCCGAATCAGACTAGCAATTGTCGACTCGGGTTGGATTGGGATTGGCGATTGTCCTCTAGCCAATGAGAGCAAAGCAGCCAGCGATTTAATCGATTCTCAATCGCTAGAAGACTCTCTTGGCCAATCGACAATCCCAATCCAATCCGCGTCGATAATCGGCCGAATCAGACTAGCAATTGTCGACTCGGATTGGATTGGGATTGGCGATTCACGTTTGTCTTCTAGGCCTTTTAAGGCCGAATCAGACTAGCAATTGTTGACTCGGATTGGATTGGGATTGGCGATTCACGATTGTCTTCTAGCCAATGAGAGCCGATTAAATCGCTAGCTTGCTCTCATTGGCTAGAGGACAATCGCCAATCCCAATCCAATCCGCGTTTGCAATTGCTAGTCCGATTCGGCCTTTAAGAGCGCACATATCGGCGGCCGCGGATCCGCCGGTCAGAATCTTTTTCCGAGCTGCATAAAGATCCTCTTCCTGCGTCCCGCCCTCGCGGCCCTCGCGGCCCTCGCTCTTCGCGGCCGCGGAGTAACGTAACCGTTACACTCGTCGATAAAATTATTTAACGTCGTCCCGATAACGCGGCTCGACTCGTAGGAGAGAAGGGAGAGGTCGGGAGTACCTGCACGGGGAGACCCCGAGCGTGAAGATAGAAAGTCCGGTGCAGGTGCGCGACGGGAATAGCGCCACGCTGATTGGCGTATAAAACTAACAATATCCCACGTAATTATTCGTCTTTCGAGCCGACAAGTGCGATAAAGCCAGCCGGATGCTATCGCGCGCCCAGGACACCGCGCGCGCGTGTGTGTGCGTGTCGTCGTCCTGCTGACCATCTCTCCCGCGCGCGAGTTATTACGGCGGTAATCCCGGCGTGGTCGTGTGTACGTGTTGCGTTACGGCCGGCGACTCGTAACATTCCGTAACTACCGCGCGCATCGATTTGTCTCCCACGAATAAATGAGTCCCTCCTTATCGCCGCGGAGAACGACGGCCTCGTTAGAGACAACGTCTCTTCCTCCCTCCCTCCCCCTCCTCTATCTCTCTGTCTCTTCTCGCGTGTCGAATCCCGGCAATCGCCGGACCGACCGCGGGCTGACCCAGATGCGCCGGCCTCTCTCGTTGACCGTGCACCTCCTCGCGACCCGCGGGCGACGCATTATTCATCGCGGGATCCTCCCGCGGAAAGACGCGGCTATTCATCGCGGGGTCCCCGAGCGGATCGGTTCCCTCGTTGCTATTTATACGCCGCCCGGTGTCTCGCCTGGTGCGCGCGGCGTGGGCGCGCGTTTTTCCCGCTTGGCCCTACATCGAGCGGGTTGATACCGCGCGTTCACTGGGTGAGCGTACGGTATGCGCCTATCGCATTCCCGCGGCGTGTTACTTCGCACGTACTCGCATACCTGTTCCAGTTCCTGGGCGTGTATCGCTCGTCTCCCTCTTCCCGCCCCGGAATCCCGGCGCGGAGCCGCGGCGGGAGCGGGTGGGATTTTCGCGCGCTATACGGTAAGGCCGGGCGCGCGCGCGCGCGCGCGCGATTGAGAATGGGCCGCGGGGAATCGGCGCGCCTCCCTTTCGAGCCGTAGTAAACCGCGGCGGAATCGTTTCCACGTGCCATCACGCGAGACGCGCGTAACGCCGCGCCGTCGGTGTTACGTCAGCGCGAAAAGGCCGAATGTGGAACGAATTATAAAAATCTCGTAACGCGCGCGAAGGTCACGCTCGGCGTACCGCGCGCGATCGTTGCGCGAACGAAGGAATTATGCACGCACGTAATAGGACACGTATAAACAATGAATTCGTCGATGCTCCTCGTGTCTCGTGTCTCCCCTTTCCACCCTTTACCCCGTCAACCCGCGCGGTTCCGCGCGGTCAAGGCGGGAGCACGTACTTTTGCATAACGCACGAGGCACGGTACGTAACGTTCCGTCCGTCCGCGTCTGTTGAACTGTCGATACGTCACCGCGAGAAGAGGCACAGATTAGAGCTACACGCATATGGCGGTTTCTCTCTCGACGCGATGTTTGTGCGCGCAACGCGCAAGAATTCAGCCTGGTGAATTAATGAAATTCGCATGGCTCCAAATGTGATAAGCACAAATTTGAAGGACTAAGGAATGAACAAAGGACTAAGAGCCGGGACAGGGTGTTGCGTGTCTAAATATTTCACATTCTCATGTTACTGCGAAAATATTACCTCAGCCAGGGTTTGAACCCTGGACCTTCATCGTAAATGAATTCTTCGATCCATTATGCCTCATACACTATGCAAGATCCGCAGAACGGTAGGTGGAGATGAAAATGAAGGCCCAGATTGGTTTATTCCCTTATACGTTATGCGTTGTGCGTTATGCAAAAGTCTGTGCCCCCGCCTTCACTCCGCGTGCCTCGAGTCCAACGCGGCGGTTATCTCCAGATTGCGTGGTCGCTTTGGCTCAACATTATCCCGGGAACGTTGGCGGGGAGAGGAAAAAAAAAGAGGAGAGAAAAATCCAGGCTGATGAGTGCGCACGGAATGGTAACGCTTTCTCGCCTCCTCGTGCGTGGAAAACCAAAGTAATTTTCGCGCGAGCAATTTACATTTCCGGAGCGGTGTTTAATGCCGCTCGCGCCGGTTTCTCGGCTCTTTCACGCGCGTTATCGCCGTAGATCAAAAGCGGCGTTACTTCACTTGTTCGCTTCTTTTTTCGTTTTCTTTTGGCGATCGATTCCGGAGTACAATTCGCCCGGCGCCGACGTTTCGCGCCGCGGCTGGAAACGCTCGGAGGTGCGCGCGCGCGCAGAAACGGGAGAGGAAGAAATGCCGGTGGCCCCGATGCAGCGCCGGCGCGCTTTTTTTTTCATCGTAATTCCACGTCCATAATTTGCTCCGGCATTGTTACACCCGTTTCTCTCGTTACCGGCGACGCGTGATACTCGGCCGCGTGCATCTTCGCACGCAACGCGGTCACTCGTATGATTTTTGTCGAGCGCCACGCACTCGCGCGTGCGCGCGCGCGCGCGCGCGGAGAGTCTTTCTCTCTCTCTCTCTCTCTCTTTCTTTCGACTCGGCTCCGTACACCGTCGTGTCACGCACGATGAATACGGGCGATGTTACTCGCAGATTGTTACGATTGTTTTTTTTTGTCAGAATATCTAATTGTTAGCGAACGTATCTCGAGGATGTGTCAGATTTTATCCCCCGGAAACAAGGTGGCATCGTGCATCTACCAGACATCTCTTATTTGTTAAACAGTTTCCGATGATCCTCGGCTGAATCCGAGCGGCTGCTGCTCACTGTCTGTTTCAACGGAACGATTTCCCTAAAGCAATCGATTTCCAATGATTTCCTACGGGATTTTCGCGATTTCAGAATTTGCGTAAATATCTGTGGTTTCTCGTGAATTCGTGGGATTCCCAGTCGCGGATATATTTTGTTTTCTCGACCAGCAGACCGTACTATGGGACGCGACGAAGGCAAACGTGAGTAAAAACCGTTCGATTCGACAAACCGCGACTATCCCGCGATCGTAACGTTGCGACGTACACCTCGGCCCAGCGAGAAGTGACTCGTTGATCGATGTCGAAACGTTGTTGAATCGACATCGACACCGTCAAATTGACGTCAACTTGACATCGTTTCAACATCGATCGACGAATTATTTGTCACTGAGCCAGCCAGCGAGAAGTAACTCGTCGATCGGTGTCGAAATGCTGTTGAATCGACATCGACACCGTCAAATTGACATCGTTTCAACATCGATCGACAAATTATTTGTCACTGGACCAGCGAGAAGTGACTCGTCGATCGATGTCGAGACGATGTTGAATCGACATCGACTCCGTCAAATTGACGTCAATTTGACATCGTTTCAACATCCATCGACGAATTATTTGTCACTGGGCCAGCCAGCGAAAAGTGACGTCGATTCGACATCGTTTCGACATCGATCGACAAGTCGTTTCTCGCTGGGCAGGTGCCTCGTATCTTTACAATTGACGAAATTGGAAAAATTCGAGGCTCCAAAGTCCCCGTTTTGCACGTGGCGATTGTCGGTCCAGCGTGCACCGTCCCACGCGGATCCGCGCGAATTTTTGTGAAAGTAAAAGAGCCGAGCCGAGGAATCGGGCCCGCGCACGCGTGACCGGTAAATCACGTTTGGCACACTGACTCGATTTTACGTGGCATCGCGCGAACGACCTCCTGGCAACCTCCGGGGATGACACGTTCGCGTGTTGCGTTAATGGGGACCCATAGACCCATAGAGACCGGCGAGAAAAATGGCGGTTGAAGATAATCGCGATCTGGACGCGGCTCGTTATACACGCGGTATTATTCCTCGCAATCGCTACGCGCCGTGGGAAGGTGTCTGTCGTGCGAAGAGGATGTGCGCCAAGCGCTAACGAGTCTCTTTCTCCTTATTGCGAGACATTTCGTCGACCTCCAACCATAACGAAATGCCAAATTACGCGAGGCACTCTCGCGCCCTACCTCCGCCCCATTATCCTGTCTTTCTATCTTTCCCTCCTAAAAGAGATGCAATTAAATCCCGTCCCGGCGCGTGGAAAATGGCGCGCGAAAGAGTTTTCTACGAGTTTCCGCGCGCGCGTTAATATCTCGTGTAAAGTCGTTAAATATAATAATCTCGCTTGCAAAATCTGTGAGTAAAAGAACGTCCTGTGCCGCCTAGACAAACCGAGTCTCCGCTCGTACGAGGTTAACCAGCGGATTAATTATCGCGCGCGCTCAAATGATAATGCCTCGAACGTGGAAATCGAATTAGCATATCGCGGAGATAGTCATCTCATCGCTATAATCCAGCGATTATATTTTATGGAGACTGAACGTCTAATATCCTGCATCCCGTAACGTTGCCCGCGGGGCATCCCGTAACGTTGACCTTCTTTCTCATCCTTCGCGCTCTTCAAGATACCTAGACCACGTTACTGCTCGCCGATAGCCGACTGCGGCACGAATATCGATACGCGTTATCTATGATCAATCCGCGAGAGCATTCTGTTTCCAGAATCATTTCCCGTCTCGAGCTCGCGCTCGAGTATCGTGGAATCGCGTACGAATTCGCTCACGAGCTCTCTTGGGTCTCTCGGTCATGTCCAGGAAGTGCATCTTTCTCGTAGGGAATTTATTTCGCGGAACGATATCAATATCCTTCCGCGCGCGTATGCATAATTCCCTTCCTTCCTGCGTCAAGAAGCGCAGTTTACGAGGTACTCCGGAACTTCTCGCAGGATGCGCACATCAGCATGCACTCGTCCCTCCGCGCGGAATCGCAGTCGAGCAGCCTGCTTCCCTCGCTGGGGAGCCGGCAATCTTCGAAGGGAGTTGGAAACACAGACTTCTATGTAGTACCCAGCGAGAAATGACTCGTCGACACCGTCAAACCCTAGTAGCACGGGTGCATGGACCAAACATTGACCCAACACAACCAAATATCGGGCCAAAGTTTAACCAATGTTTGATCCATGCACCGTGCCACTAGGGAATTGATATCGACGTCAGTTTGACAGTGTCGATGTCAACTCGACATCGTTTCGATGAATCATTTCTCACTGGATACCCTAGTAGCACAGTGCATTGGCTAAACATTGGTCCGACACGACCAAATATTGGACCAATGTTTACCCAATGTTTGGTGCATGTACCGTGCCACTGGGGAATCGACGTCAATTTGACGGTGTCGGTGTCGATTCGACATCGTTTCGAGGAATCATTTCTCGACTTGGTACCCTAGTAGCACAGTGCATTGGCTAAACACTGACCCAATGCGACCAAATATTCAGCCAATGTTTGGTCAATGCACTGTGCTATTAGGGTACTAGACTGCTACCTTCGAGCTGAAAACTGAGGCAAGAGTTCCGTCATATTTTGTGAAATGAATTAGATAAATAAAGTGGTATGTGTGCATGTGAGTGACACATCGATGCACCTAACAAGACATGGCGGAACACTTGCCTAACTTTTCAGTTCGAAGGTAGCAAGTCTAGCAGCACACAGAAGTGGTCTTCTCGCGCAAACTCCATTTACTCGCGCGCCAAATAAAATTGGCAGTTCTCACGGCGGCGGCGACGACGTGGCGTTAATTGCTCGGGCCAGATGTACGTCGGGAGATATTACTTCCGCTTAACTCCCAGACGTCCATAGGCGGTACGCCGATGGAAAAAGACGATGTGAAATTGCCGTGAAAATCCGGGCAAGAACCGCGCGACAGTTCCGTTCGCTTTCCTCGCGAGCCCGTCCAGTTTATCGCGAGACCACTTTTTCCCCAATTAAGCTTAGAAGGTGAAACAGACGGGACGACCGGCTACGGGATGGCCTTGAGCGATGGGATTGATTCGACACGTAGATTAGAGGAGATTAAACTTCCGCTTAGCCTCTCGTCGCTCCTGTTGTAACTCCGTTAATTCCATCGTAATACGATTAGCGCTAGTAGAAGAATAAACTTGCTACGCATGGCTCGCGGGGCCGCCAGCATTAATCTGCCGACGGAACAAGATCGATCGTTTGAAAGGCCGATAAAGATACGCGCAACAATACCGGTTACGTCTTAATAGAACGAATGCGGGATAATGATTGATAATTATGTGTGAAATAGCCAAGGCCGGTCGTTCTTTCGATCGAAAGTACCGAGAGCACTTTCACTCGGCTTCCGCCGGTAACATTGTCGAAAGAGCACATCCGGTGCACCTTCTCCGTCCAGTGTTTTTTTTACCGAAAAAGAAAATCCACGAACGAACCTTCGGAATCGGGAGCTGTCGATCAGACAGTCCGCCTCGACGGGCGAGCGTTCTACGATATCAGATAACGCAGCTTCGGAGCTGCGCAACTTTAGAAGTTTGCGCTCTTAGTTCTCGTATCTTTCCCGAGGCGCGCGGTAAAAGGCCGTGACGCCGACTATCTTACGGCTGTTTCCCGGGGGCTGAAACTCTAGTCAGATAGCTGGAAAGTGTGCGATTAGACGGCAACGCGAAGACGGATATACTCTCGACCGTGTTGAATTTCCTTCGCGCAGTGTAGATTTCATATAGCGAATTCAGTTGGTTGCACCAGCGCGCACTGAGTGTATTAAGCCTTGTTTCCAGTCAATTCTTATATTTCAAGATCATCTTAAATACCTCTTGCAATATTTCTTATCCAGAAAAATGATCTGCACAACGTTTACACCGATCATTTTTTGACTAAATACTCTTTGAACATGTATTTAAGACAAAGTTAAATATAAGACAACTAAATTTTCAACTCGGTCCTTTCAACATATAAATCAAATTACAATGTAAACGCCTTTATTTTCGCTGACGACAATGGTTCCATCTAAAAGAAAAAACCTGTGTACGTCCGTTTGCACAGAACAGGATGGAATAAATGCGGTATACGGATTCACATGATAAATCAAGTGGCCACCTATATCTGTGCCAGGTCCTTAAAACGTAAAGGCGTTTACATTGTAATCTGAAATAAATATAAGAACTGACTATAAACAAGCCTTAGTGTGCACTCAGTGCGCACTAGTACAAGCAACCGAATTCGCAATTAGTTTCTGTATTGTAGAACAGAATTGCGTGCGCCCCAATGACATTTCTGGCTCGTCTGGCGACCTGTGTAGCCCGTCACTTTTTAGGACTGATTCTTTTATCGCGTGTACATTTCGCTATTGAATGCGTATATATTGTACATATGCATATTATCGTATCAGCTCACTCTCTACAAGTCAATTGAAAGATAATCAGATTATCACTGAAAATAGTGAATATTCACTGATTCGCAGTTATAATGCCCTGACTTTTAGAAAGTAAGAACGACGATAATGTACACATACAATTATCATATCAGCTCGCTCTCTAAAAGCCACTCAAAAGATAATCGGATTATCACTGAGAACAGTGAATATTCACTGATTCACAGTAGCTATAACGCGTTGACTTTTAGAGAGTAAGAAGTCACACGAAGGATAATCGGATTGTCACTGAAAACAGTGAATGTTCACCGACTCGCAGTTACAACGCATTGACTTTTAGAGAGTAAGAACGACGATAATGTATAGCTATTCAGTTATTATTGCAGCGGTAGTCGTTACCGCGCACCGTGTCCGATCGGTCAGTTATGGTCAGAATTTCGTTAGACCTGGTGAACGCTGCTGACTTTGACGGGCGCACTTGAGGACCACCCAGCGATAAAGCGACAATGAGAATCGAGAGTGATGAATGAATATATGTCTCGTTCCCCACTGTTTCCCCGAATATTGACCTTTCCCCCTGGAACACCCCGTATATGTATGTATAAACGGATTTGTAAAATAGTTGATTTTATTTATAGCAAATAGTTTTGCGCGGCATTTTTTTCAAGATGCATTGAAACACAAAGTAAAAGAGTTTTGTTTAACAGTTCATCTGGCGCCTTCTTTTGAATATCTGACGAATACAAGCACGGGGAATATTTCAAAGTTTCACGTGAAAGTTGTATGTGTATCAAAAATCATCTGACAATCGATAGCAGACCGTCTGGGACTACAAATGTTCCAAATGCTTGGCGCGGCTACGATACTTTCGGATTAATCAAGTCGCGACGGATATCGCAAGATGCGACTGACTGTTTAAGGTAGTTGTTTCGCGACAACAATGCTCAAATGTGTCTTCCTGACAGGAACCAGCACTCAATTATCACGATGATATATCTTGATGCAATATTGTTCTATTTTTAACGTGTTTTACACGTAATACTTCGTGTAGCATAGCAAACTTTAACATTTTTTTTTAGAACTTTGGGACGGTCAATATTAATTTAATTAGTCTTATTTTGCACGTATTAATGTAAAGAATAAACCGCAAAATTTTGAAACAATTTTTCGTGAAACAATTCTCACAGAAATGATTTCACGAAATAACAACCTTAAAGTCGCCGGCGCGCGTAGTTTCGAAAATGGAAAGGTTCGGAATCCCCTCTGCCTACACCTCCGCGCGTTTCACGCGTTTCCGCTCCGAAATTCCACGCGTGTACTTTCGTGTGCTCTCCTTCGGCGGCGCGCTTTCGACGACGTCGTTGAACCTCGGGCACCTCACGTGTCGCCCGAGTGTTTTACGCTCCCCGGGCCGAAACAATGCTGGGAACACGGCCCACGGGATGCTTTAACACCGCCGAGTGCGCCGGCTCCAGTTACCGGCTCGGCGAAGAGGACGAAGAAGGAAGGAAGGCGAGACCGAGCAGGGTGGGCGGGCGGGCGCGTGCATGAATGGTACTGTGCTACCGCGACTCAACTGGGACAGATACCCCGTGTGTCACGCTCGCCTTCTCTCCGCCCACGCGCGTGTACTCGTACCTACCGTCGCGTCGACGTGCGCTTTAATGATCGAATTAGCGATATTATCGCCCGAGGAACGCGAAAGTCAGAGAAAAGCTCGGGTAGCCACTCCCGACCACGGCGACGGGGATCCCTTCACCGTGGCGCGGCAGTCCCTTCCTCCGGCGAGAGCTGAATCGATAATTGAGACCTGCTGGCTGTCGTTTTTCGAGAAAGCAGCGTTTTGTCGTTTTCCCACCCTCGTTTCGTTTCGCGCGATTTATGGATATCGCGCAGGGCGTGGTAGCTAATGAACCGGTATCGAGACACATAGGCGGAAGAGTTTGTCTAACGGAGCGAACGCGGGACCAAAAGTCGGAAACGACGGCTCGAGTCGACTCGAGCGGAAGCGCTCGAGGAGGACGTGTGCGGGAAGCCGATCGCCGTGATATTTCGACTGGAATATGACCCGGCGACCTCGGAATAGAATCTAAATCCCCCCCCCCCCTCGCGCCGGCTACTTTCTCTCGAGAGTGTTCCGGGCGAAACGTTATTAATCTCTTCATCGGGACTGACGGGCGGCCGCGGGAGCGAAGGGAAAGGGAGAGGGAAAAAAATGAGGGCCCATTGTTGCGGCGCGCAGGTGCATCGGCTTGACCTTTCGGGCGCATGAGGAAAGTGCACGAGCCCCGAAACGTGTTGCTCGCCGAGCCGCCCGGCGCTGTCGGGCCTCGCGTTACCTCGCGCGGAACGAGTTTCGCGTGCGTCGTTAACGGCTCACCGAACGCTCTAATTTGGCTGTCCGCGGACCGTCGTCCTTTTTCACCGATAGCACTCGCCGTCCCGAGAACGCGCCGCAATTTTATTCACGTCCGCGCAGACCCGCCGCGGGCGACGGCGTCCGCAGGAGAAGGAAAACGCTAAATACCATTACGCAAGCTCTCTCCGGCGTAAAAATGGGACTTTCACCGGGAGCGGGCGTAACGAGTCGCGGGAATCGTTATCGCGGGGGTTGATCGGCGACCGGCGACCGGCGAGCGAGTATCGGTCGCCGTCGGGTCCCCTTGAGTCACGCCGGCTAATGAAGTCTCGCGAGCGTAACGACGAGAACGATGAGCTTGCCGATTCGCTTCTGCCGTGACCCCGCGAACCCCGATTCGCGGCGAGACGTGTCCGTTTCCGCGTGTGGTGATATACGCGAAGAGGGACGAGACGATTGCGTTTTTCTGGACGCGGTACGAAATCGTCCGTCATCGATTTCTCGCGTACCACTTTTCCCGCACGCATATGCGGGCCGCGTAGTGCGTTTCCCTCGCCGGCGAGCGTCGTACGCGAGAACGCGCGGCTTTGTTGCCGATAGTCGGAGGCCCAAGGGTCAACGGAACACGTATCGGAAATTTATCATTGCAGCTCCCTCTCGGATACCCATCTCGTATGTCGCTCGCGCCGATTCCCCGTATCGGTTGATTTCTCAGCGCGAAACGACTAGGCGGAATCAACGTCGATTGCATCGACGTCGAGTGCGGATTAATAAAAATAACCGCGGTGAGGTCGAAGGTGACGAAAGCATTAACCAGTATTCGACGGCGATCGCTCAACGACGCGTCGATATCGAATCGATGTCGACTCGATTAATCATCTCTGGCTGAGCTGCCGCTGACCGTGTCATTAAATCGCTGCAACGGCGAAACGTCAAGAGCGAGAGAATAGAATTTCTTTCCCTACTTCTCCGGCTTGCCGATCGCGATACGGGCAGCGATGGGCGAGTAACGAGGGCACTGGGCCGGTGTTTTCGGAGGTCGTTGCAGCGCTAGGTTGAATCTGATTGCGGGTTCATTAGAAACAATAGAGTTCGCTCGGGAGCGATCAGATAGGACGCGAAATGTATAAATGATTTACGAACTGCGGTAACGTTGCGGGACGCTGCCGAGCTGCACGAACGTCCGCGAAACGTACGAGTGAGACGTCGTCGTCAAATCGTTTCTCAAACTCGCCGTGTTGCACCGTTTGCAACGCCGCTGCCGTCCCTCCAGCAATTCTTCGTGTAAAATAGAATCGAACAACTTTCAGACTAATGAAACCTTATATCGCACGCTACAAAGTGTGTTTATCATTTTTCAATGCGCGTAACGCATTCACCATGGACAGTGAACGTGTCAGGCGACATCGGATAAAGCTTTTATATACGCCGTGCGTTGCCGATCGCTGCACTCGCCATTATGTCCAAGTGGATCAAGGTTTTGTCGACTATTAACGTAACATAACTAAACGTTGATACACAGGAACGGCGCGGCCTAATCACTATTATTCGTCCGGTAGCTCCGGATTAATTAATATTACAGCCTCGGAACAATGGAGCGACGGCGATGGCTAGTCTTAACGAAAAAAAAAGCTGCCCGTCATCCTTCGGGCTATTGTTAACGAGGCGTACTTTACGTCTCGGCTTTCGTTGCTGCGATCGTTGCAAAGTATGCATTGCGAATATGCGGGGAGGCCACTCCAAGCGATTTCGCGCGATCTATCCGGATCTCCGGCCGAATCCAAGCGCGATGATTTTCCTCATTCATCACCCTGTCAGATCACCCCGTCTCGTCAACCTACAGCCCCCATTTCTCTCGGTGGGAAGATACGTACGCGCGCGTGCGACGAAAGATCTCAGAAGTGGGACACCTTCTCTTATCGCGCCGGAGCATCCCACGGACGACGGGAACGACGAGCTTAGGTAGAAAGGCAGAAGGGAAAGGATGAGGACTCCAGAGTGAGAGTATCGGCGGAGCACTTAGGGGAGCTAAGTGCTCCCGAGAGAGGGAATGGCGAGAGATTTGATTTATCGTTCTCGAAAGAATCAGAGAATAAATGTTTCTTTAGACTTGACGCTACTCCCCCAAGGGTCAATCTCCTCCCATTTGAACGGGAGGCCTAAAGCTCGGTCCAAGTGTCATTGCGCTTTGGCGCCTATTGGAAATTCAAAACTATATTGCTGGAAAGTGGCCGGGCCGGGTGGCGAGGTGAGACCCCCTCGGTACCTCCTTCGGTCGGAACGTCGACAAGAAGAGACGGGGCCCAGAAGCGTAAGAAAGGCAGGGGAAGGGAGACGAGAGCGAGAATGGAGGGAGTTGAATTACCGCTCGGTGGGCACACGTCGTTTCGATCGGCCTGGCTACCACAGAACCACAGAAGACCGGCTGCCTCCGACGGAACCGGTTGTGTGTCGGAAAGGGCAACGACGGGAACTGGCAGGTCCCATCACGAGCGAGCCATGAGCGGGCAGAGCGTGGACATGGTCTGGGACCCGCAGACCCAGACCAACTCGTTAGAGGGCTGGGACTATTCTATCGAGCTCGCGTACCTTAAGAGTCTTAAGGGATCCTCCTCCGAGAGTAGTAAGTAAGAGCGCGAGCGTATAAGAAGAGACGATTGGAACGCGCGCGAAAAGGATTCACGGTGCTGTTAACGTGCGGTGTTGTGGTCAAGAGGATGGTGTTCAGCTTCACGGGACAAGTGATAACGTTGGAAGAGAGATGGCAGATTGTCGCGTGGCGAATTATAACTGTCCCGATCAAAGAGGGTGGACGAGGTATCTCCGCTCCGATGGGTCGGTTTTTATCGCGCCCGATACGCACGCGTTCGATTGAATCTCCTGAGTTGAAATTGCCGCGATCCGGAGGCTCGCGGTTTCGCGACAGCTTTGCGTCGTGCTCGCGCGTCGCATCGGGGAGTCAACTTAAGGAGTCCGTGAACTTCACGGGTCACGTTGCTGCGCCGCGACACCGAGTACCGCGAAACGGTAGCACGGTCGTTTGCTCACCGCGAAGGTCCTTGGCCCTAGCCGGTGTCAGAATGAGGGAGTGCCGCGAGCGTGAACCAGGGCGTTCGCGCCGCCGCTCGGCGGCCAGCAACCTGCAGCCGTCGCTCGGCAGGTTGCGCGGCTAATTATTTATTCGGAGCGAGCCCGGATCGACATCGTTTCCGTCAACGTAGAAATTCCCGTCGATCCCTTCCCCACGGTTTCACCACGCTGATCCGGAACTTATCTGTACGCGTTCACGCTTCGAATCTCTTTTACCTACGCGCGTCCGAGATTCAATAGATTGAAAAACATAGAATGCTCTCGCGCGATTGGTAGGAATACCTTCCCGATCGAGATGAAAAAGAAGCGCTCATGCAAAAATACGTCTTACGTTTTGCGCAGATCTACAGTTGGCGGCGGAGCTCGGCAAGACCCTCCTGGAACGGAACAAGGAGCTGGAGAACATCATCAAGTTGCACCAGGCTACCGTGGAGGAGCAAACGCAAGAAATCGAGGTATATCTCTATAAATCTCGCGGTAATTTTTCCGCGAGTCATTGTTACGGCCGGAACATTGTTATTCCTCGCGGCAAACCGGTTACCCTCCCGCGGTTACTCTCTGATAATTTTACTAATAGCTCCCGCGTCTTCCGTACGACATTTTTGCAATGGACAGCAACGATCGCGCGGCACGGCAAGAAAATTCGAGTCGCGAACGAACGATTTGCGGAATCGCTCAACCTCGAAATTGCACCGGCCGATGAATACGCGTGTTATTTGTTCGTTCCGCAGTATATGAAAAAGCAGACTGCCGCCCTGAGGGAGGTGAACAATACGCGGCTGAAAGTTTACGAGCAGCTGGAAGTCAGCGTGCAGGATCTGGAACGTGCGAATCATCACCTGGTGATCGAGAACACCAGCGATAAGAAACTGATCAAGAGGTAGGCGCGTTATCTTCCCTGTTTCTTTTTCCACGTCGTTTCTTCGATTGGCGAAACGTCTTCGATTAGAGCGAGACAGACGGACAGACAGAGAGAAAGAGAGAGAGAGAGAGAGAGAGAGAGAGAAACTGACATTCTCATTCGAAAGAAAGATACCGCTTGATATTCCAGATAAGATTCTGCTAAAAGTATCGCGGAAAAGTGCCGGTCTAACAAGATCTGTTATTATATCTAGTTAACTCCGTATTGTATTGGCTATGTGAACCGTTCTGAGCTCACCTTTCTAAATGCATAATTCATACACCGTCCGATACAATTAAAGTTCATGGAAAGTTATTAAGTATTATTTTCCTATTTAACACTATCCTAATCTCCTTAATGGAATCTGTTTCTCCCGGCGGGGAGCCTTTTTTATTATTCTATACCGCGCGTTCACGAAATTTCATCTTCGGTCAACGTCAACTCTTCGAGTAGATCGGGACTAGGCGTCTTGCGCGCTTCGACTCGTCGCGGTTGACCCGAAATTCCGGAGAAACTTCGCCGTGCATTTCTCCGAGGCGACACTTCGATCAGCAGATGTCCGATCGTCGGAGAAATTGCGATACCGCGCAGCGTCCCGCAATAACGAGACTCCCACTGATAATCATGTAACGATTTGTGCACGAGCAGCCAATCCGTGACTATCGAGACTCTGGAAATAAGATGCGAGGAGCTTCAGAAGAAGATTGACGACTTGATCGAAAAGTTGCGCCAGCACACCGCAAGCCCGTCTAGAAACAATGCGCAGCAACAGCATCAACAGCAACAGCTGCATCAGCAACAGAGCAGCGATTGGGAAACCTCGGATACGCAAGGCGGCAGCGAGAAACAGGTACGAATAGTTCGATAGTATTTATGTAACGTGACATCACTCATCGCTTCTTCCGAGTCTTCAGGAAGAGACCCGTTGATGCTTGTTTCTTGTCTTCAGAGAGCTGCCCCGTGTTCGCCGAGGTCCTCCCAGGAGACGAGCGAGTCGACCGCGACGAGCGACGAGGAGATGACAGAGTTGCTGAAGCAGTTGCAGGACGCTCGCAATCAAAGGGCTAGGGAGCAGAAGAAGGTCTCCGAGCTCAGTCAGCAGCTGACCACTTTGTTGCAGGAGAACAGCGCATTGGAGGAGCAATTAACGGAGTTGCGTAACAAGGCGCAAGATGTCAAGAGTCTGCAAGACGAAATTAACACCTTGGAAGAAGTCAGGTGCGTGCGCTCTCCATTCATTTCCCTTCCTTGAACGTAGATCGTTTCTTAACATACCCACTTAAAAGATGTATCTCGAGAAGAGATCCATCTTAATGCGAATAAGATTACAAGTTGCACGCGTTATTGGAGTCGTTGACGAGAAAGCTCGTACGATAATGTCGGTAATATTTGTGAAACAAGCAAAAATGTCCTTACAGACGAGGTCAGTTATGCGGCCGTTGCTTGCGTGGCATGGACACGAGGACGCACGACGAGCTTTCCATAATGCTAGATCAGGAAGAGTACGACGACATAAGTATGGCCGAGTCGTTAATTAGTGAGAATCAGCGCGACTCCGAAGTGACCGTGCAGGTATTTCCTCTTTTTCTTTCTTCAGCATTTGGTTCACCCTTGCGCTGTTTACTAGAACATCTACGTTTGCATGAATCGAGCCTCTCGCTTGCTCGAGTCTGTCGCTACAATGTCGCTTCTTTTCCTCTTCAGTTATGCTCGCCTAGAATAGTAATTATCTTTTATCTGCTTTAGGAAGTGACAAACTTTGCGAAATCCAAGCCAAAGACAGAACGTAAATGGTATAGTTCGTTGTTATGGAGGGTATTTACTTATACGAAAGTGCCGTTGTTATTATTTCATTTTTCTCAAGCGTATATGTTAGAACCCATTTTATTGTTCCAGTAGTGTTCGCGCCTTTTCGAATACCATCGTTTATGCTTCATAAAATATCTCTGTTCGTCTTTAAGCTTTGGCTGTTCAGACAGGAGAAATCAAAAATTCTTTAACACGATATGTTAATGCGCAGAATATATAAATCAAATTTGATAAATCGAAGATAATCTTGACTTCCAAAAACGATTTTAATACACAACTAGCACTTTGCTATTATATAATTAATATTATTATTTGAATACTTTTATTACTTTGTATGATTATACCTTAAAATAACGAGCAAGTTTATGATAAAAGCTTTGTGATATATACTGCGGAAAATTTACTACTTAATTTCCAAAGATTATGAAGACTGCTTGCACTCCTCGGCAATATTAAGAATCTAGGATAAGTAAATGCAAATATCTGTGCTTGCTGTTAATCTAAGCATGATGGCTGTTATGATTGGAATCGCTGCGTCTAGTCGAATTGTTTTAACCGATTGCTTTGTACAATGTATAAGTGCCAGATTTATAAGATTTTAAATAAAACACATTTTCTCACGGAACTTTTTGCAACCTTTAATATCCTATAAATCTGGCAGGTCCTTTGCCCTTCTGCTTCCAGTTAGCCTCGCATTTCTGCGCAACGTCCCGTGCAATTACTAACGTAAATTGAAACGAAGAAATAAGTCAAAGTTACGTATAACGTTATATATATATATTATATAAAAATTATATGTAACTTTATGAGATTTTAGACTTGTTTGTAGTAAAATTTGTGCGCCGATCGCTTTACTCGTAGGTATATAATTCCCTCAATTAAATATCAATCGTAACTGAATTTCGTCGTATACACTTTCATAAATTCACATTTTCAACTGCACACACATTAATTGCCTGCACACAGGATACAGGCAACAAGAACGAAGGTACCGACGAACTGGACACCGCGAATCCCTATCGAGTCTTGGTAGAGAAGTATCAGGCCTTGTTGGAAGTGCAGAGGCATTGTCAGCCCCGTCGCAAGGACGCCACACCCGCGACATGTATGTCGTTGCAGGAGGAGCTGGAGATGTCCGGAGAATTTAACAATTTCTATCCTGCTGCCTCCGAGGTCGAGGCTGCCACAGCTCCGGAATCAACCAAGACCGTCTCGCGAGCCAAACCAAACGAGAACGCCGGCAAGAAACCCTTCTCGGCCACTCCCACCGATTTCTCCGAAGCCGAGACGTCGTCTTCAGGCTTCTCGGACGAGACCAGCAACAAGGCGACACAAACTGACGACAGGTCGGCGGGCTCGTTCCTGTGCTCCATCGCCGACGGCGAGGACTGCAAGTTCAGCATTTACGACGATAACAGCCCGTTCGAGAGCAGGTTCCGCAAGACGCCCGAGTACCGGCAGCTCTTCAGCGAGATCTTCAGCGTTCTGAAACGGGCAGCCGAGGCAAAGGACGAGGGCGAGAAGCTGCCGTTGCTGGACGAACCCGCTACGTCTCAGGCCAAGTACGAGCCGTCGTTTCAGGAAGATTTGCAGAGCGAGGCGACGGACGACAATCAGAGCGTCATGTCCTCCATGGTATCGTCGGTGGTCTCGGAACCGGTCTTCAGGGTGCAGTCTACCAGCCCGGCCAATCCGAAGGACGGCAAACAGTCCGACAAGTCCAGCACCGCCGTGAATCAGCAGCCCGCGAAGGATGCGAGCTGCAAAATGGATTACGTGTCTCTTAACTTGCGCGTCCGCAAAAAGACCTCGGTGAAGAAGAACTTCACCAAGAAGGCGCAGCTCAACGATCGGTCAACGCCGGACGTTATTCCCACGACGAATCCGAAATTCGTGTCGGCCAGACCCAGCGGCGGGGGCCGAAGGAGATTCAAACCGTTCAATCCTGCCGAGCACGAGCACTCCGGTGCATGGAACGGCCAGCACAATATATATGCGAATCGGTCGAAAGATAACAAGAAGACATTCACGCGCGGCCCGCACGAGCAGCAGCAGCAGCAGCAACAGCAACACAACAATTTCGAGTACAAGGATTTCAAACCCAGCACCGCGTCAGAGGAGGTGGCTCGGCTGAGACGATTAGAGATGTCTTACGCGGAGGTTCTTCGTACGCCTAACAACAAATCCAGAGCCAATAATCATCATCACCATCATCATTATCGTAGGAATTAAGCGGGCCGATTATGACGCACGTACAAGATGTAGTTTTATATATGAATTTCGATTGTATCCTGATTAGGATAGAGATCTCACGCGTTTAATCAGCATCATTCATCCCGCGATGAGATCCTCCCCAGTATTGTTTTGTACTTTCTTGTAAATATTCGACGGCGTGGATGCGTCTAGCGGCATGATTCTAGGCACTAATTAACGCGTCCGCGTTAGCTTTAAGTTTGAACATTTCGTATTATATTGTATAACCCTTTCTTTCCACGCGGTCAACGTACGACGGCGAGCATTGGCCCCATGGTACCGTCGTTAGCCGTTACGGAGAAGAGAAAAATTTCCTCATGTGCCATTTACTCTCCGTGTCAAAATACCAACTTCCGATTTCAAAACTCGCACTGCTCTTCGATAACGTATCAACCTTCTCCTCGGGGAGGTGACTCTTAGTGCATGTCAGCAGCAGCATGCGTGGTGTGTTAGCTTTTGTATTTTATAGGTATGAATATTGTGATGATGTTGTATGTATAAATAAATAAATTCTTTATCGTATTAAGTCGCTCTTCCCTCTTTCGCGCTCTGTCGAGCACGTGATTATTATAAGACGGATCCTCAAGGAGAAAACTAATATATCCAGTACTTGTTCTTGCGTAAAGTATATCATAAGAGTGTGAAGACATATGACTTATAGACATACACGAAATATAATATTTGAAACTCGTAACTATGAAGGTCACGTGTGCATTTAAGCTGAATAAGTTACATTAATGACTGCACGCGTTCACGAGCGGTCATTATGACTTCATTTAAATATCTATATCGTATCCTGAAAAGAATATCAAAGTTGCTGGATGGGTACCATTTTATTCGGACATATTAAATATACAAGAAGCAGATTTCGCCTGATGCGTACGTGGTTCCACGAGCGTGTTATATTAACATAAGTTTCCCCTCTATATTTTAACACCAGAACGTCTCAGCTTTTACTATTGTCTTCAATGTTCAAGGATAGCTCGCGACCTCTGATATTTCAGACCCTTAATTAACAATTTATTACTTTTAAAATAATATAAGACAAAATAAGGTATATAAGACAAAATAATGAGATTGTAATTACAAAGTGCATAAAATACAAGAGGAGACGATTATCTCTAAAAAATAATGAGAATAATACACGAGCGTTCCAGTGTTATCGGTCGTACAGACCGCATATAGACTAAAGATAATGAGTGGTATAAGTTTATTAATACAATTACAGCTGGGAATTGGAGTTGCGCATATTAAATGCGCTTTCAGCGTTTTGCCGTTTCTCCGGTCGCTCTCCTAAGAATAATCAGCATAATGTCCGTTACACTTACATACAAGACATTTCTTTTCTTCATATTGACTTATATCAAAATGGATACGTTCGATTAAGAATCGTCGAATAATGCGCGATGCACCGCTCCTAAACTTGGTTGTACATAACTTGAGCTGATACTACGTCTTGACCTGTAGAAAAGAAATTGCGTGTCGTGAAAAAGGAGGAGCACGTCGGCCGCCTACAAACGACATATTTCAAGACGACTATTTTAAGACTCCGAATTAGTTTCTGCAGCCAAAGTAGAGTTAGATGTGAGAAATTACACACGATGATTACATGTGACACTGATCCAAATAAAATGAATTTGTGCTGCTTTCGACTTTCATGTACCATCACACGATTCAGCATAGAATAGTGTCATAGAGTATGACGCGTATGCCTGAAGCATTCGGCAATGGGAAATTTTTGCTACTCACTCCGTAAGAGATCGGACAGCTGGTCCAGTTGGATTGTTTTTTGGTCGTGGATTAACGAGGAGACATTTCATTGGATGGCCGTCTAATTGTCGATTGTGATAAGTTTCAACTGCTTTAGTCGCATCCTTCAGCGTTTTATAGATTACTTCCGCAGTACCTGGACGCACTAGTCTCGATACAAGCAGTTCGCCAACGTCTTCGAATAATTCCTACGGGATGCAAACACATATTTTTTAAAATCAATTTCTGTATAGCGAGAACTTTCAGAAATAAGTTTTCTCTTTATTATACCTTGATATCTTCTTGTGTGACGTTGGCTTGCAAGTTGGATACTACAATTCGATAGCCATTTGATTGTACCGACGAACTGGAACTTGCTTTCGGCCGCGACAAAACACCCATTGTGCGCGTCTTATTCGGGGAGGACTCGAGACGCGACTTTACTCCGATTTCTCGAACATTTCTGGAATTGTAGTACTTGGAATCTACCATTTCCTCGGCAACAATTGTTCTATAATCAAAATCATAAAGTCTCCGTTTACATTGGTCAGTTTATGTCTTAAGTATTCTGTAAAATATCTTAATATTTACCTTGATTTTGTGCCAAAGCTCCAGTCTTCTTTATAAGGAGGTGAAGCAGTCTTTGTCTGCGACAAGGGAACAAATTATACGAGTTAAACTGATCAGAAATTAGATTTTACAGCAAAGACAACCAAACTATTTACCATCGCAGAGCGCGCAGCGAGTTTGTAATCTCTTTGCCTCTCTCGGTCCTTCTCCATCTCAGATTTTCGAGCTTGAATCCTAGTCACATTAGTGTTTCTGGACTTCACCCAGGTGTAAGGAGAAATCGGATTAATACTGAACACTGGAGGTGGAGGCGGGGGTGTTGGCGCGTACTCGTTACTCACGGTCCTCCTCAATGAAGATGATTCCGTTAAATAATCTAAGAGAATAAGCGAGTATTTTCGTTAACAAATGTCATCCCAGCAAGGAATGACCCGTCAATCGATGTCGAAGCGACATCGTTCTGACGAATCATTTCTCACTGGGTATTTCAATGGCTGCATTTAGCAGAAGTTAGCACTTGATATGTGCTTTGCATTGATTGGATTGTACTTCCCGATCTATGCTGAAACACAGAACTGTTCTAGATCTAGAAATATAATCCAATCGGCTCACAGTTCAGCGCTGGCTTCTGCCGAACACAGCCAATTATTGCTAATAAAACATTTTGAAATTACTTTCTAAAATGTACACGTGCAAATACATCAATTTATATGTTAAATACATGTCCATATATGTACCATCAGTATAATCCATGCTCATGTCCCCCAAGTAATGAGGCTCGGAGATAGGCGGCCTGTATCCGACCGCTCTCGTGGGAGGCGGCATGTAATTGTTCGGAATATTCGGCGGTAACACATGCTGCATCAAGTGCGACACTTTGTTCGTCGACAACGAGAGCCGGCCGTTCCGGCCAGTCTTGCGCGAGATACCCGAAAGGGTGTCTATCTTCTTGTAGTGTGACGCGCGGATCTTGTCCAACTTGAGTCGCGCGTCGCTCTGCTTCGCAATCTCGGCGAGCTTGTCCCTAGCGTCGGTGAGCTTCTCCCGATTCTTCTGTATTATCTTGAACCGCGCATCCGTGACGATATGCGAGCCACGTCCTCTCACAGAGCCGTTTGCCCGCGCGCCTCTGTTGATGCCCCTGCGTATCCTGCGCAATTGCACAAGTTCTCTGATTAGCTCCGCGTTTGATTTATTAAGCGTTGGGAGAAAAGCATTTGCGGCAAGACTGGTAAACGTGTTCTCTTACATAGCATTTGAAAATCGCGGAGTCAATCGAGCAAGCCGTGCGGACACAACACTACGCAATCGTCAAATAAGTGCAACAGATTTTGCTCCAGAGGTACGCAGAGCGGCTGCGAATGCCATCCGCGCGCGCTAGCTCACTTCGATTTCGCGGCGACGCGATTGTCGAGCGAGGCGACGATCCGAACGAGAATTCTGAAGGCGAGATTGTCGCGCACGGATCCGAGTCAATAGAGGAAAGCGCGATCGCGTCAAGGTTATAAACGGACAACGCGAGCGTGAAAGCTGGCGAGGGTCCGGTCGCAATTAGCAACTCGCCGAATTCGCCTTACCCTCCTCTGCCTCTCATTCCCGACGATTTCGACTTCTTAATTATATCGTCCAGGCTTAGGCCCATATCAGCCATAATGAGGCAATTTAGAGCACACGGGACACGGCCACTGAAAACCAGTCAAACTGAATTTGAAGAACTGTAATTTCGGATTACGTCCAGCGACACTACCGAAAGCGCCGTTGGCTGCGAGTTCTAGGGAATTTTCGGGAGACAGTTCGTACTGGGGCTCAATCATGACTCTTTTCCTCTAGCGTGAACTCGCGGCAAGTGAAAAATTTCATTAAAGAATTCAATATTCGTCAATAATATATTTTACTTTTTACGAGTTCACGCTAAAGGAAAAGATTCATGCTCGAGTCATTGGTTGACACTTTTAGATCCAATAAAGAACCAATCATATTAGATATCAAACGTCGTACGTTGGATATGAGAGGAATACAATATGTATAAGCGCACATCGCCAATTGATTAATATAAAATTTTCTGATGTCAGTATCCGATACTCAATTTTTGTGATCTGTAGTTTGAAATTCTCGAAATTTCAATTCTTGGAATTTTAGATAGTGCCACCTCTTTGCTGATCATGTTCTCCTGATACTTTGCCATTTTCTCGATTTTCGCGACTTGAATTTAGAAATTCTCGGAAATCCAATTCTTGGAATTTTTGATAGTGCCACCTCTTTGCCGATTATGTTCTCCTGATACTTTGCCAGTTTTCGAGATTCTCGATTTTCACGATTTTAAGTTTGAAATTCTCGGAATTCCGATTCTTGGAAATTCAGATAGTGCCACCTCTTTGCCGATTATGTTCTCCTGATACTTTGCCAGTTTTCGAGATTCTCGATTTTCACGATTTTAAGTTTGAAAT
>NW_011967158.1:664575-708371 GCF_000949405.1 Vollenhovia emeryi | reverse complement strand
ATTCCAGTTCTTGGAAATTCAGATAGTGCCCCCTCTTTGCTGATCATGTTCTCCTGATATTTTGTCAGTTTTCGAGGTTCTCGGTTTTTCGATTTAAAATTTGAAAGTCTCGGAATTCCAATTCTTGGAAATTTAGATAGTGCCTTTTCTGTAAGAGCAGAATTTTTGCGTACGTTTCTCCTTCGAGTAAATTCAAGAATCGAACCCCAGATCTAGTGTAAATCCCGCAGAAGGGTGCGTTTCCACTGAGAGTGTCACGCGCCACGTCATACCCGATAATCCAATGAGCGAACAGCTTTTGTGTGGAAAAGTAACCGACATAACCGACTTTTGTTGTGCGCTGTACGCTCAATGGATTATCGCGCATGACGCGACACGTGACCTGTTTAGTGGAAACGCAGCCTAATGAGGGCCTCGCCTAGCGCAGCCTAGCGGTCATCGAACGTCAGCTTTACTGGAAATAATAGATACATGCTAGAAATAAGACAATCTTGCCTTCGTTGTCGAGTTTTGAAGTACAAGACTTAATGCATATGTTTATAGACCTATGCAAGTTTCTCCGGATGGACTCTCGTTCTTTTCTCCAGTCCAGATATTCGCTGCCAGGAGTCTTAGCGTAACTAGTAACATTTATAAAATATGCGATATTTTTCAAGTATAAGACCCCAATCCTGAAAATAGACAGTTTATCTCACGTTCAGTGTAAATTCTCAATCCTGACAGTGAATATCGGAGCACGTGCATCCAATATGGCGCGTCCCTATGTTCCTCACCTGGAATTGCTTCTTGAAGAAATAATATACCGGCAATTTTTTATTCGCTCTGAACAGAGATGTTTGTGACGACTTTTAAACTTCTTTTAAAATGGATAGCAACATGAGTCACGACGCTCATATCGTGAATTATTTAACGAAGCAGTTCCTTTGCTGTGCCGCATCAAGTACAATAGATTTTACGGTACATACATCAATATGCCCGTTGCCATATTTCGGCTATTTGTGATTGCACGACGACAGTTCGACAATATAAAAGGAATGCTTCGCAGGTACTGCTTAATCGTGGTCTCGATCTAGACATCCAAAAGGAAATTTTGGACAACACGGTAAATAGCGACTTGATTGAGCGATATCCGATAAAAACTTTGTACCAAAGAGCATTTTTGAAATTGCTTATACAAAAGGTACATTCAAAGCATATCATTTGTCTTTGCACACACGTTTGGAAGACACATAATTATTTTCTTTTATTATTACATACGTGACAGATAGAGCAGAGCGGCGATGAAATTCACGATGATTTATACACAGCGTATTGCAGATTAATGTCATTGCCAGATGAAGAATCTGTGCACTATCGTCATTTGTTAGTCGAGAATGGAACGTTAAATTGCATCACGTTAAAGGAGAGTACGAAGTTGATCTCTGATGGCACTACAGGCTTATGTAGCTGGCAGGTACTCGCCTTTCAGAATTTCTCTTTGTAATCTCTAAACGTTATTCAAATTACTTTAGAAACATTGCTAAGAATTAGAATCGTTTGTATTACTGGCTGTTGACCTTAGATCGGTACTCATAGTCGGATCTTATATTCAAGACCGTCTTGAATTTATCTAAAGATGCTGTATGGAAAACTTTATTGGCTACGGAGTATCTAAAAATGATCTTAAGGCGGTCTCGAATACAAGATCTGACTATGAATACCGGTCCTAGATTTGTTATCTACATTATACGAGTGTTATTACATCTGTTCTTAAGAATTATTCTAGTCAAATATCTAAATCAGCTGAAATTGACAGGGTGCGGTGGCGTTGAGTCAATGGTGCGCAGAAAACAAAGGGCAGTTTTGTGGAAAAAACGTACTAGAACTTGGCTGTGGCGTTGGATTGACCGGCATGAGCATAATTAGTGTATGCTCTCCGAAACAATATGTTTTCTCCGATTGTCATCCAACGGTATTAGGCATGCTGTGCGAGAATGTAAAACTCAATTTCCTATCGAACGAGCGACGCAAACTATTGGATACATCTGAAGCAACGTCGAAGCTGAAGTTGCAATTAAAATACAAGCAAATCGACATTCTAGTAATAGATTTGAAATGGGAGGATATTGATGAATATATATCAGAGTGTTCGTCGCAGCCTGACATAATTGTTGCCGCCGATATTCTGTACGAGAGCAGCTCGTTCGGTTCATTAGCATCGGGACTGAAGAGCCTTTTAACGTCAAAGAAGCATGCTATTTTCGCTGCAACAATTCGTAATGAAGACACTATCTCGCAGTTTTTTGAGCATTTAGGTATTTTGTTAATTTGTATTTTTTTTACATTTACCAATTAAGAAAAATGAAAGCCTCGCACGGAAAATTCAAATGTGAAAAAATGACACGTCTTTTTCGTTTTAGGAAATTACGATCTTGCTTTTGAAGAATGCAGCTTACAAAAAAGGACTGTGTCGATACAAACGATCGACGCACCCGTTCGGATATTGAAGATTTTTCAGAAGATTTAAAATTAGTTTTATCTTGTGTCTACGAATAATTTTATCTATAATTAAGTCTACATACCATTTTATCTATAATTAAGCGACCGATTCCTTTTTATCTTATTATAGATGATGTATAATTAGAAAATAATTGAGCTAGGAGCAATTAATTTTATTAATATTTTAGATCATTTATTTATTAATATTTATATATATAACGGGATTTTATTAATAACCTTAGCATAAATTCCTATATATATAAATAACAATGTGTTAAAAATATATATAAAAGTATTAAATATGAAATATTTTCTACATCTATCGTATTCGTTAACTGTTAACACTATCGTAACTCAAAACCATTTTCTTTTACCATGGCGTTTGAGTTTCACCTCAGTCTCATCCACATCTTTGTCGGCATCCTTTTTCATGGCCTTTTTAAATTTCTTTTCTTTTTTCTCCTTCATTTTTCCCTTTTTCGTTTTTCCTGCGTTAGAAGAATCATTGTCTTTGCCAGACCATAGTTCATTCTTGTTCCTCGCTGAAAGACGAATACCACTTTAAACGAAAATTCACATCGTATTTTATATTAATACGTTTTATTATCAATTTGCTTACCAGCAAATAGACCCATATGTTTATTTATGCTCCTATCCTCTTCTACCTCTCTTCGACGATCCATCTCTAAGCATTCAACAATTTCGTTCCTTCTCTCTACAATTTCTACTAACCTAAAGGAAAAGAAAAATGTTTATATAATGTTCTTACGCTTTATTAAAATTTAAGTAGTTCATACAGTTTTTTTCTGAATCTACCTTTGTATCAATGCTTCTTCCCTCTGTTTGTCCGAGTCCGTTTTAGTAGCTTCTGGTTGGCACATAAGACATCGTATTTGATATTCCACTTCAGCGTGTTCTTCCTCTAATCTTTGTTGCCTCCGTAGTAACATCAATTCGGCCTGTCTTCTGAATAACTCATTTTTTTCATTCACTAATGCGAACAACTCTAAGACCAGCTCCTCCACGTCCGTACCGAGCGACGAATCTGTCAATTAAATAGATTAAGGCTGAAGAATTCCGTATGCGGGTCATGTTAGATTTTGATTAACTTTTACAAACATGTAGCACATACTAAATGAAGTCGAATAGCACAAGTGACTACTTGCTTAAACGAGTTCCTGAGTTACTCAAATTTTTATTGTGTCGTTAGGCTTTGAATTTTTTGTCTTTGTATGCGCAAGTCGGTCCTCGATCAGTGAACATAGTTTAACTCTATAAAAGTAGAATTTCAACTGTAAATTACTCATTTGTATTCCTGTGGCGGCTGGACTAGTCGTCCACCGCGTCACGCGCCGCCGGAGCACCGTGATGGCCGGACTAGCCGTCCACCCCACACCATTCTCTACTTTCAGTGCGAAGCGAAGTCAACCTATTGTGCGGTTTTACATGGATTCTCAACTTTCCGCGCGAAGCGAGGTCAATCTCGCACATATGTATCGGAAAATCCGAAATCTAGTGAAATTATAAAAATTTAAATATCTCAGGAAGTTGTTCCGCAAATTGACATTTGTGCAATTTGGCTTCAATGAGAACGTACTACGCGCTTGTGAAACTTGATCAAAATCGGACGTGGGTTACATACGGAACTCTAGCAAATTAAATATAAATTGTAGGTAGAGCTTTGTAATACGTTGTTCGTATTCATCGTATACGTTCCTTACCGTCTGCTCTTGGTCCAGTTTCGCATTTATCTCGTATCAACTGTTCCAATCGCACACCTTGTCTTTCTAAGCCTTGCTGTTGCAATTCTATCTCATCTAATTCTAATTTCACATCCTTCATAGATACCACTTTGATCTGAAATGAAAAATGTAATCTCTAGATGTAATCCCATCTCTTATTTATAAGCCCTTAAGATCCAATCATCGGAATTTCAATGTTTAACTTTTTTTTTTACGAAGAAATCCGCGCCAAGTTTACGTAACAAACACGTCTTAATCCCGGTTTCACCAACGTTGTTTAACTTTAAGCCTAGCTTATTTCGTTCTTTGTCTCTTTCCAGCCGTTACTTTAGAAAGAGACAAACGTGAATTAAACTAAGATTAAAGTTAAGCGACGTTTGGTGAAACTGAGCCTTACTCTAAAAGATAAGATCTACCTTTCTCCTATGCGGAATTGGTCGCGGTGGGGCGGGACCCTTTTTCCTCTTCCACTTTCCTTGCACGCTTTTGTCGGCGTAAGATGTATAGGAGGAACTGTCGGCACACGAGATGCTGCTCAAACTCTGTCTATTTCGATTCGCTTCGTCTTTGTTTGTCTTTTGATCTTCCCACATGTTCAAGTTACGATCACCGTCGCGAAGCTTGATTATGGGAGACTCGTCAAAAGTTAACGCACTGCCGATCGATATATTGCGAGGTGTGCTGGTTGGCATTGGCGGTGGAGGAGCCGGTTTGGTTTTTCGAGCTCGTGGCGTTGTGCGAGACGATGAGTCCTTTTACACCAGAGAAAATCAAACGATAAGCACTTTCTTCTCCGAAATTTACATATATCTATTTATAACATATTAATATCTATGGATTTATAAAATAAATTTTTAATTTCAAATTTAAGATTGTGGACTAAAATAATTATCCATTAAATTTTATACTCGAAATGATCAATCAGACTGCGATCTCTCACAAAACGTACATCTACACAGAATGATACAAATGGAACTACAACTCAACAATAGTTTACTATCCCTCATGTCCCGAACATCTCAGATAAAAGGAACATCACGAGAGATTTAGATGTCAAGTTATCTTCTTATGACTATTATTCCTGTACATTCTTTTATCTGCGTCTATGTTATTATACGTGTGAGTTTTTCGTTTTTAATTTTTACTGACAACTTCGATGTTCTCCTGACATTATTTTCTGCACCCTAAACATTATCTGAGAGTCATATTGTTTAGACATTATTATTTTAGCTGTTTTAACATTTTATAATTTTCCATTGCAATTACTTCTATTGTTCATGTATTCTTCGACAACCGCATTGCTTTCATGCTTTAGTGGTCTTTAACTAATGCACCTAAAATCTATTTAACACATTTCTAGGATTTCTTTCTATTTTGCAACTTATCCTTTAGTCTCATACTGTGCTGAAATCGTTATGTCAACTTCAGCTTGTTGACTCATCAATCTCTTAAATACTCATCTCATGCTTAGTAAAGCATGAGAGAATTCACGAAGTTTTCACTGAATATGCTCGAAGTTAAACAGAAACGTCTGAGAAGCATGTATTATATTTGAATATTAATTAAATAATTCTTCAAGAAACGCAACAAACTCCGAGCGGCACTTTCACTTATCCCCCTCTCAAATCTAATACTTTCATTATCCATTAATTATCATATGAGTTATTTTATTCTTTACAATTTTTTGAACAATTAAATCGAAAAAAAACTATATATCTTAAGACTTACGTGATACGGTAATGTGCTGCTACACGATTTGAGGATAGACGGCTCGCCTTGCTCGGACGGAAACAGTTCTTTCGCAACCGGTGGCTGCGGTGCAGGTTTTTTCTTCTTGTATGTCCCACCGGGAGTTGTGGTTGATTCGGAGCTAGTTAAGGAACTATTAGACGCGTACATGCCTCCGCGATCTAAATCGGCTCTCCGTGGTGTGACACTTACCTCGAGAGTGGTCCTGTTCGTATAATAATAAAAAAAAAGACATTAGCGCGATACTTTAGCACGTAGCATTATGCTAGAATAAAATGCAAGACGTACTTGATAGTACGCGGTTTCGGTACAGGCATATTTCCAGGCGGCGTTCCGTCTCGCCTTTCCTCGTCGCTACCGTGCTGCTCCTCGTCCTCGTCCTCGCTCCAAAATGGATTAAGATTGATTTGCGGCGCAGCCAGGATCCGCTTGGTCGCGGACATTTCCCGATTTTCCGGTTTACTCCTCGCCGCCGGTTTCGGCGGTTCTGGTTCCTCGACGTCCTCGTCCTCGCTGTCGAATGGATTAGTCGACACTTTGTTGTTCCTAGAGCTGTTTATCACAGTCCGCGGCTTGCCCCCCGTGGCATCGTCCTCCTCGTCACTCTTAAAGGGATTCAGGTCTTCCGGGTATTCCTCACTCAAATTGATGCCTTTCGCGGTCAGCACGCTGCTTCCCATGGCACTTTCATAATGTCCCTTATTCATCTCGTTCGCTTCGATTCGCCTGTCCTCGATCTTCGCGAGGCTCTCCTTTCGTTTTTCGATGCTTCTAACTTTCGAGCTTTCCTCAAAATGCGTATCTTTGTCGAGACGTTCTCCGTTATTCGCCTGCACGACATCCTTTGAGAAGTTTTCCTCGCTTCTCTCGTCGTGTGTAATCGTCGAGTCTTTTTTTCGCTGTATGCCGACAGTGTCAAAGCTGTCTTTATGTTTATCGATAATTTTAATTATTGAATCTTCTTCGAGCCTCTTTTCTGGACGTTCTTCCTCATTCACCGAAAGAACGTCCGGGGACGTGTCGCAGGAGTCGCCCTGAACCATCGTGACATTTTGAGTCACTGCACTTCTTTTCTTGCTGTGATCCGTCTTATCGACATGATCTCCTTTGTCCCGAGCCTCAAACATTTGGAGTCTCTTCTGAACCAACGACAATCTCGTTTCGGGATTGGCTCGTTCATCGGCGCGTCCTGGCGATTCTTTGGTATCCTCCTCTCCTCTCTTCTTATCTATGTCATGGAATGAAATGGCAGTCGATCGCTGATCCTCGTCGCTCCTAATGTCTAAGCTATTTAACGCGCTATGTACATCATATCGTTCAACGTTGGACTTTTCCATATCCGGGGAACCCGTCACGGAGCTGCGGGATTCCTCCTCCTCCTCCTCATCATCATCATCATCGTCATCATCATCATTCTCCTCCTCTTCCTCCTCGTTCTCGTCGTCGTCTGGGAATGCCGAGTCGACCCTGCTTTTCGTTTCGTCACGACGACCCGAGTCGACGTCTTTCGTGCTCGCGGACGTGTCCTTCGCCGTAGACTCGAGCTTCTCGGAAAGAAGATGGCTGGTCATGAAGCTCTGGCGCATTTGCGACGTATGGGAGATCAAATCGGGCACCGCAGCGTTCTCCAGCATACCCTGCGCACACAATTAAGCGTAAATCGACCCTTCTTAAACGCGACCGCCTATTCAAGTCCGAAGGCGCGAAAACTGACCTTTCTCTCCGTTTTCTCCTCGTCGCTGAGCGGCCCCGCTTCGTTCTTCTCCCCGGGCATCGCCGCCGACTCGGCGTACCTGTGACGCACGCTGTCGGTCTCCTCCTCGTCCGGACACGTCTCGCAGCAGTACTGGCCCTCCTCGGTCTCGTAGTAGTTGCCCGGCGTCAGCTGGTTGGTGCAGCGGGCGCACCGGAAGCAGGTACGGTGATAAGGAGCGCCCGCTATCAGCAGCTTCTCCGCCAGGAAGACCGGCAGCCCGCATGCGGCGCATGGATCCCTCCGCATCCCCAGACGCGACCCCACCTGCGTTATCAGGCCCAACGTATCGGGGCCACCGTCATTATTCTTTCATCCATCTGGTTTCTAGCGCGGCGGTAGCAAATAAAGCGCACGCGATTTTATGCAAACGCCTATCACCACCACCGCCACCCAGCGCTACCATCACCAGGTTTTATCGGGGAACTTGATCGCTCTTTAAATTAGTTTTCGCGCACGCCCGCAATTACCCCGAAAGCGAGGCGATTCTCATAAATCGTTAAAGGACATTGAATTTTTATACGGCGTGAAATTCCACGACGTTATCACTCTATTCCGGGAATCGTTTCCCCGAGCTCGGTCGGAAAAGTGTACAGCTGGAGATAAATATTGGCAAATTGTAGGTCGCGCATTTGTAACGAGCCATTGGATATCGAGCCACTACCGTGTGTCGGTCTTTTACACAGCCAGCGAATTTCCACAATAGCGGCCGGCCATACATCTCTCATATTATCGCGGTATGCATCTAGCGTCCGGTGAATCCAATAATGCAGCGGATCGGTGTGACTTCTATACGGTACGTGCGGCTTGTACCGGGTGGTAACGTGGTATATCGCGCGCGACGTAATGACGAGAACGTTCGGTTTGCGAGCGGGATAAGAAAAGAATGGGCGTCACGTTAAATCTTCGTTCGCGCGGAGAGAAATGAAATGCGCATCGCGTCCTCGTCGGAAACTGGGATTGAAGGGGGATGGGGCGATTGCGTGCTCCAACATTTCCTTCTAGAATTCCCTTTTTCAACTTTCAAAAGCGTTGACGCAAGGACGGCGGAAAGATTCCGCCGGGCTCTTTGTGCTCGCGGTCTAAGCAACATTCGGCGGTACGCTGCAACATTTCGCGATATTCCGATATCACGGACGTTTTATTGAGACATTATTCTGACGTTACTTGACAGAAAAATTTATTCAGCGCGTAACGCGAAAGGGAGAGAGAAAAGACCTAAAGAAATCTTCTCTTTCTTCTATTTTCCCATTTTCTTTTCTTTAGTCTTATTGTTCTTTGTCAACTAATATATTTTCCATTGTTACTCTGCTTTTCACGCTTGAGGGGCCCAGAGCATCTAATAAATAACGAATCACGATTCTCTCCTCCCCCCCCTCCGTCTCTGACAGATATGTGAAAATTATGAACAATTTATTACAAATTACTTAAACAATTAAATTAGAAAAGGCCATCTTTTAATAAAATGTTTATTTGTATGAAAGTTGTTTGCATTATATTTTGATTGACTAAGTGTTAAAAATTTGTCTCATTAATGTTCTTGTCTCCTTTATTTCTTTCGGTAAAATCTTATGCTCGATTGTTTGGATATAATATTTTACAATAATAAAGCATCTAGTTTGTATAAATATCCATTTTAGCCGGCGCAATTTAATGATACCATTACTTTTGTAGAGAAGATAAAAATGTTTCTTCTTCTAATAAAATATATTCAAATAATTAAATTATATAATTCTCGATTAGATGGCGCTTATACTTGGCGTCTTCCTTTACCTTTTTTTAAAAAGGTTATTTTTAATTACTTATCACGCGCCGTATGTAAATGAGATTCGTGCTGAATGAAAACTGATTTCATTAAAAAGCGATGAATAATAATCAGTCCACGTGTCTCCGAGCACTTTCGTCGCGCCATCCGTCCTTGAGGACCCGAATTCGCGCGCTAATCCTTCTCGCTGCAAAAATCGCACGGATGACAAGTTTGCTAACCGCAAGATCGATCCCCCATTAAACTTTCATCGACACCACGCGCCTGAGTTCTCCATAGACGGTTAAATAAAGCGGCGATCGATCGCGAGTTAGCGCAAAAAAAAAAAAAGCGGAACTTGCCTCGCGATTTCCATCGCGCGATCGCTTTCCCCTCGCGCGTTAAATAAACATTATCGCGGGTGTATCGATTGCTAATAAACGCATTATTATGCGTTATCACGAGCGCGTAGACCCCGAGATAAATTTTTTTTTTCACCGCCGCGTCCGTAACGCGATTACTCGCGATTAATTAAACGGATACCCGTGTCGAAACGCGCCTGGCGTTTCGCGTCGACACGATTTCGCGCGAGAGCACGAGCGCGCGCTCGCCTCCGAGTATCGATTTTCGAGCGGCATTAAGCGCGCGATTAATTAATTTGATCGGCGATAAGCGCGACGCTAACCGGCTCTCCTCGTCGCCGATGCGACACTATCGACATGTCGCCCCTCCGTGGCCTCGCTGAAAATCCGGACACTTTGGTACGATATTCCTGGCCGCGCGCGCCTCTCTCCGGCCTCTTATGCGCCTCGTGTAAGTAGAACCACCGTGCGTGAGAATTAATCTCACTTAATTAGAGCCTTTTGTCCCGACGGGGAAGAAAACGAGAGCGAATTTTCGACGCGTATGTGTCTCTCTCTCTCTCTCTTTCTCACCGCGCGTTCCTCCGCAATCCGTCGCGCGACGGGAAACGGCACGCAGTGGCGGTTCGACTGCGTGGAACTCGCGCCCGGAGAGGCTGCTGACCGCGCGTCCGATTTCTATTGCGTGCGTGTCGTGCGCGCGCGCGTGCGTATGCATGCATCGCGAGTACACGCAACGAGTGGCAATGACATATAAATAGCACGTCGCGCTCCGCCGACTCGCCGCTCATGATTAATTACCTTCCCCGGCGTTCGCCGGGCTTTGTTACGGACTTTGTAAATGAGGCAAATGTAATTGTCGGCGCGGTGGCCGAGTTCCCGGCCCGAAGAGTCGCGCGCGAGAGCCTTCGCGGGTGTACGCGCGTGCACCACGCGCATCCTCGTCCCGAAATACCCGCGGATACTTCCGCGGCGGAATTCACGGGCTACTCCATCGGGTCTAATAGCAAATGCGGTTGCTTGCACTAGTGCGCAACGGAGCGCACGCTAAGCTTGTTTACAGTCAATTCTCATATTTAAGGATTGACTGTAAAGTGCGCACTAGTGCAGGCAACCGAATCCGCTAAAAGTGTTACTTTTGTACACACATGTGTCATTTCGCGAAGGACATGGAGGGAATTTTCGAAGATCATGTAATTGTGGCACAACATGGCAGTTCGTAGAATTTTATGAGTTTTTCGAAATCTTACCATACATTTCCCTAGTAATTTTACTTATAATTAGTATACGTCTTACTAGTATTAGTTATTAGTATATAATAAAACGTACAGTAAAATTTCAAAAAACTCATAAAATCTTCGAAATGCCGCGTTATCCCACGATTATGTAATTTTCAGGATAAATTTAAAAGAAGTTCTCACCGTGTAGAGTGTTTTGAAATTTTACCATACATTTTACACTAGTAATTATACTTGCAATTGGTACACATTTTACTAGTAAAACGTATGGTAAAATTTCACAAACTCTCATACAATTCTTCGAAACGCCGCGTTATCCCACGATTATGTAATTTTCAGGATAAATTTTAAAAGAAAATTCTCTCCGTATAGTTTTTTTTGACAATTTACCATACATTTTACTAGTAAAACGTATGGTAAAATTTCAAAAACTCTCATAAAATTCTTCGAAATGCCACGTTGTGCCACGATTACATGACTTTTAGAATAAATGTTAAAGGACCATTCTCTCCGTGCACTTGTTACACGCTTCTCCTCGTTAAAAATCGCGACACGCGACTCGATATGCGTCGTTCACACATTTCTTGCCGTTTAAGAATAATCCTTTCGCGATTCTAAACGAGAAGAAGCGTGTAAAAAGTGCTTCACCAATTACACACGTGTATAAAGAGTAAAACACTCGACCCGGCGAGGTTGCTGCGGGACCGACGAAAAACGCCTGGGAATAGCGCGAGGTCGTCTCGCCGAAGCGCCGACGGCGGATCGACGGTGACCGATTGTTTTCCGGGTCGACTCTTTCGGCCGGTGCGACGCGCCGCCGTAACACAATCGCACGGGTCGTTTGTTCCGACGGAGGAGACGGGAGTCTCCGGTCGCGGGGAACGTGACGGGACTTCCGCGCGACGACGATTCGTATCTCGACGACTCGTTGAAATTCGCAGTGCCTGCTGCACGCCGCTCCTGCCCGGCAAACGCGCGAATTTGTTCTCCAGCTAGAGGCGCGCGCAAAACGGAGCCGGCGACCGGACGAGAGACGAAGACCCGCGTCCATGTATATATTATTATAAAAATTGAAAAAAAAAACGTAAAATGTGCGAATAACGCCAGTGCCGCTCGTCAGTGTTGTTAGCTAGCATGACACGAGGAAACGCGACAATTTCTGCGAGTGGTAATAAGACATTCCCGGGCTGTCCCGCGCGGAACCGAGTCAAGTGGAGGGAGCCTGCGCGAGCCTCGCAGATTCGCTCATTTTTCTGTCTGTCTCTTACTTTTGCATATTATTCATCTTCATCGCGCTTCATCTGTAACTTTACTATGTATTCTACTTGATAAGGACCTAATGTGGTCGAAACGTTGTAGCCTTTTTGTTTAATAAATTAATCTCTTGACAGTTTGGTCGACTATAAGCTTGCGACTTATTTTTTACTCATTACTGGCGACAATAGACCACTGCTACATTGTCACTTGTTTTTCTTCCGCCTCCTCTTGGAATCCAGCCTGACCGCGCGCCACTTCTACTTCCCTTTCCGCTATCAATGAGAAAAGAAGTTAATCCGGCGGCTCTAGATCTCCCGTCTTTTTCACACCCGTGTGTTATCAAATGACCGCGCTGTTGTGTGCGTGTGCGTGTGAGCATGCTAGCATGCAGTTACCCAACAACGCTCTACCATAGGCAAGCAAAACAATAACGACAAAGCGAAATTACCTTCTAGCAGAATATTTCAGGTTTATATTGCCCCATTAAGTCCAAGCTTTCCTCCTGGAGAACAAAAATAAACGATGAGAGATGGGATTGACACAACACGTTTCAGCGCGAGGACGAGCGACGGGTTTTCCCCGGGGAATTTTGACTCGACACACGCGGACGTTCGTTCGCGGGGGGACACTCGCGCCGCGTGCCTTCGCCTCGGTCCATCTCATTTCCACCTCACCCCTCGCCTGGAATAATCCGCCGAGCGGCTTTTATAGAAAAAAGATTCCTCTTCTTTTTTTCATTCCACGCCAATCGGACGGACAGTCCGCGTTGCCTTGCGTAAGCGCAGCCTGTGGGGTTCGCCGCGTGACTCACGCGTGTCGGCTTTAACTACGTAATGAACGAAACTCTACCCACGCGAGAACGGATACGCCACGTCGCGTCGTGCCGCGACTCGTACCTACGTTCCCCTTCGACGAGCCGAGTCGTAGGACCGGGGAACTCGCTGGAAAAGTTCTTTGCTCCGGTTTTTCGGCAACTTTGCGGACCAGCCGCAGCGTACGGGCGGACTGACCGACGGAACCTCGGGAAAACTGCGGCGCGCGTGGGTCTAGCCTCGACGGGGAAGCGATAAGAGATAATTAATGCGAACTTGATATGCCCGCGGTATCTCAGGAACAACCGGAGTTTCGTAATATACGTCGCTGTTGCTCTTAGACCCGAACCCGGTCGCCAACTTTGCTTAACGCGCTGGTCTCTCGCTCGGCCTTGTCGTCGGGATTGTCAAAACTCCAGAACAGAATCTGACCTACGTTCGCGTGACTTCTACTTGGGGGCCAACATTTCCACGGAGTCCTCGGCTCCAGGCACCTACCGAGACACGCTCTGCTCCGCGGAGCTTGGCGGTCGCTCGGAAATAACGCTCGGGAACACACCGCCGGTTGTCGGGCGGGACCTTGAAGAAATTCGCGAGCAAACTACGCCTCGTTTCGGAGCAACGGTAACTTCTTGCTCACGACCATCTACTCGAGCCCGGGCCGTTCGCAATTGCGCGCGGCGCAAGGGTCTCGAGGAGCGGAGGGAGGGGAAGCGAGTGGGTAACTATCCGGTGTTATTGCGGATACAACGCAAAAATTGGACGGACATTTTCTTGCAGTCCCGTTTCCCCGCAACTCGCTCGACCGAAATCCTCCGACGCGCGATACTTTGCCCCCCCCCCCCGTCTCGCGTACCTGGCTCGCCGTCGGCGAACGCGAACGTTCTCCCGACCGCTTATTAAGGACGATCGTCCGTATCGGTCTAGGTAGCAATAGCGGACATCGGTAAGTACGAGGGAGAGTCCGGAATCGGGATCACGAAGGCGGCCGGCATGACTGACAGAAGCGGTCATTGTCGGCCGCGAAATCACCGGCTAAATGGATCCTCGGGACAGATACCGTGCACGCCAACCGCGCGTTTCTCCGCCAGGGTTTCTTCGCTCCGTGACCTTCGGAGCGCGTCTCCCCGAGACGTTTTTCCACGCGGAAGAGTTCGCGGGCACCGGTTACGAGACCGCACGGGCGAGTCTCGTCGCGTGAAAGCCTGGAAAAAAAAGAAGAAAAGGGGACGAGGCCCGTCTCGGCTTCACGATAGATGACGAACGAAATGGACGTGTCACAAACTTTCGCACATGTAGGGCCAACACATTTTGAAACATCGACGGGCGACCAGCAATTAATCATTCGCAGAAGGCACACAAGCCACCGTGGGTGCAAGGTATATTCTCACGTAAGGCAAACAGCACAGTTCCTGCATCGCATAGCACTACGTTCCATCCATCGCTATCAATTTTCTCCAGCGTGTAAACCTGACGGATTCTGGAAATTTAGTCGACACAAAAATATCATCGATCGTCCATGCGGGGTGCGCAGTGTGTTACTACGTGTGTGCGATCGTGTGGACGAGCGTCAGACCTATCTCTGGCCCGCCTACGCTCTCATCTCCGACCGGTCATCAAGCGAGATAATGGGGGGAAAAAAAAGGGCGAGCATACACATGTATAAAGATGGAAAAAGGGGGACGACGCTCGCGCGTGTGTCGATAATGCGCGCGTGATTACGCAAACGCGCAACGGCGGCGATGGCATTTGTTGTTGGCTGTTGTTGCAACGCGGAGTTACGCCGGTGTCAAGGTAAACCGCGCATGAACGGTGGCGCGACTCTCCTCGGGATTCTCGGCCGCGATCTGGCACGGGGAAGATCCGAATTCTACTTTTTCGGAGCCGACCGCGCGTCAGAGGAGGCGACGGCCACAGTGGATCGACTGGTCTCAATGAATGAACACGCAATACGTGGTTAAAGAGAGAAAGAGGGAGGAGAAAGAGGGAAGATGAGATGATTTATTAACGAAGAATGGCGCCGAAGTCACGTAAACACGTGAGTCACTCCGCGAGTCCGTCCGATCGCCGCTAATTCGCGATATCACACTCGGAGAAGATAAAGCGCGCGGCGGCATGAAAGCGCGTTTTACAAGAACAGCTATCTCGCGTGGCGAACGCTCTCGCGTAAAGGTGACTCGAGATTGCGTAAGTTAACGAGGAGTATCACTCAACGCGTTGCGGCGCGCGGCGGTTCTCCGCTCCGGAGAAGCTTGAGGGAGCCTTCCAAGCCCGCGATATTATACTCACGAGACTACTGCGTGTAAGGTTACGTAATGTTGATCGAAGGAGGTGGGAGCCGGGCGAAAGAGAGTTACGAAAAGCGTGTCCGCCTCGAACGATCGATCGTGTACTGTAATGATAAATAATCGTGGCGTACCTTTTGTTTAGGAGATTCCGGAACAGGGGCGATCCTCTCGTCGGCGGTCTCGGTCGTTCTGCTCGTCGCCAGGCGGCTGGGTGAAGAACCTGCGATGAAACGTTTCCTTCAATCCCTCATCATCGCGGCCGCTGTTTCGTTTCAGTATTGAGATCACTTTTATTGGGAGACGTGAATTAAATTCGCGAGAGGGACGTGAGCGGCTGCTTTCTTTCACGACGAGTTTAAAGAGGAGGTAGCCGCTTCGTTTCAATTGTCCCGACATGAAAGTTTCCTCCGCAGGGTGAATATTTATGCACGGCACGCTAAAAGTACCGCTATTGTGGCCGGCGAGTGGTAGCGGAAATACTCCTCTGTTTGAACGACAATATTGACTTTTTTCGCAAGGCGGAACGAGGAAAAGTTATCCAACTCTTGGCGCGCGTCTGCATAAAATCGCTTATTTACGCCGGGTGATCCAAAGTGTAAAGTTCACATTTTTTCCGCGTGGCGCCACTGCCCGCGGCGCCGCGCGGCGCGCAGGGACGAGAATGCGAAATGCGGATTATAATAACCAGGCTACGCTTGAGGAAGCTCATTTATCTCCGTTTCGATTCTTTAGTTTTATTACCACGGCGCGGTCGATACCCCGCGATCCGAGTGCAGAGTGGCTCAAAGTACTTCTCTGTGGCAGCGAGATTCGATAAGTGCACCCGTCCGCCTGCACGCCGCGCCGACGTAAGACAAACGTCCATCGCTATCGTCCGTCCGGCCGAGGAGATGCGCCGAGTCTAATCCCCGGCCGCGAGAGCGCGGGCCTAATGTAGCTATAAAGCGGGCAGGACGTCGACTACCGAGCAATGTGGCAATTTCCTCGTTGCAGGTAGTGATTTCAGGTACGGTACAGGCCGCTGACGATCGCGTTAATTTGCGGCCGGACGGGCGCTTATTATACAATGCAACGGATCGTCTTCCTATCCGATCGGGATTAGCCGTCGTTCAAAGGTTAACGGTACGGTTAATCTGCGGGAGAACTGGAATTCCGCGAGATTAGAAGCTGGGAGAAGAGAGATGGACTTTTTAACAGATCATGGCATCCGCGGCCGCGGATATCTCGTATCTAGCGACGCGTGGAGCTCAATAAGCTCGAATGATATCCCCGGCGAATCGCGCGCTTCCCTGTTCTCGCGACTGCGATTGCATGGGGGAGGGAGGGATGGTGGAGAAAAGATTAGAGATCACGACGCGCGAGAGGCACGTTGTATGCATCGACACTTTGCGTAACGAAACGCCGCCGGGTTTCAAAGCGAGCGCGAGGCCGGGAGCTGGGACTCGAATAATTCACGCCAATCTTCTTGATGCGGGCCGGCAAGGAAAAGAGGCTTCGCGACGTATGAAATATCCTTCCAATTTAACGTCTAGCCTTCGGAGGTCTCAGGCGCGTTTTCCGCGCGGATAACGCTCTGAGAAAGACGAGCGAATTGTGTAGCAATTCGCTCTTTAGGAAATTCTTAAATGAGCATCCTCGCGCGAAACAAGACATTCGATGTACTCAGATGTACATTACGGTACAAACTAGTGGCAATTCGCGTTTGCAGAAACTAATAGCGAATTGCCACTAAGGCCAGTTTATAATCAAAACTTTTTGAATACACTGTGTATTTAGCCAAAAAAATGATCCGCGCAGATGCTGTACAGATCATTTTACCGGCTATGAAATATTTCAAGAAATATTTCAGACGATTCTCAAATGTAAGAATTGACTGTAAACAAGCCTTAGTGTGCACTCAGTGCGCACTAGCGCAAGCAACCGAATTCGCTATAAATCCCGCTCGACAGGCGTGTTCCTCGCGACGATCCGTCGCGTACAACTCGCGAGGCCGAACCAGGGCTCGTTCGCCTTCGCGGCGGCGAACGAAAATTTCGTAACAATGACGGGGGCGACGTAATAACGTTCGTTCAACAAGTGGTTGTAAACGATAACGCAAAGGGTCGAATGCTAGCGGCAGCTATTTTCCGATCGAGAGATGGGAGCGGCGAAAAAGCCGCGGAAAAAGGAATGCAAATCTTGCGGCGGCTCAACAAGTGGCTACTCAAATTTTCAAAGCCAGCCGCGCACAATCGGACAGCCGGCTAATTGCGCGTTTGATAATCAGAGAGCCCGCCGGCGCGGGGCCGATAAAAACGGCGAATTAAACATCGGCGGAAGTTCCCTGGCTTTTTGCAAGACGCCGGCTGCGTCGCGCTGTCGCTCGCGAGAGGAGAAGGCGCGAGATCGCGTGAAAACGGCGTGAAACTTAACCGGGACGAAAGAAATCTCGTCGAGATATCACGTCCACGTCGTGAAACGTTGATCGAGGGGCGGGGAGGAGAATCAACCTCGGAATTCCAAAGCGATCTGTGCATCGCGTCCCGAGATTCGCGCTGTCGAGGCAGATACCGACCTTCGGCTTGTATAGCGCAACTTCCGCGACAGACGTCACCCGTGTGATATTAATCGAAGGGACAATTGCGGGAGATACGCCGGCCCGCGCCGAAGAGGAGAGAAAGCTAGAAACCAATCGCTGACACGAGCGCGATCGGCGCGGCCTATTTGGCCCATTTAGCAACACGGGCTGCGCGATCGTGTCGGGCGTGCGAGACATTAATGCGTTGCGACGTTTCGAACGTCACGCCTGTCGATCGGACTCGCCTGATTTCAACCTGAAAACGAACGTGATGTGCGCGCCGATAAAACGCTCTTTTTCCGCAGCCCGCGCCCCTCCAATCGGAATCACGGATGTCGCATTTGGAGACATGACGTGAAACGCGAGATCTCGCTTGCCCGGGGAAATGTTTAATCGCGCGAATATCTATAAGATACAATCGAGTTTACTAGCTCTTTATCGTAGTTTCGATAAGAGTCGCGTGGAAAGATCGATTTCTCGGCGAAAGAAAAGTGAATTACGCAAATTGAGTTTGCATAAAAATTTCTTTCCGCGTGTAAAATTCGCGTTGAATAATAAAAGAGTCGCGGCGATGATCGACTATACGAGTGCTCCTTCGAGGGAGAAAAAAATCTCCATGATGCACTTTTTCCTACGGGATCGCATCCGATAGAGTCGTCCTGGGAGGAGCGACGGAAAGAGCGATCGATAGCCAGATTGGAAACAAAAACTGGCACAAGAATCGTCATGCATTCCTCAGACTGTTCGCGACGTACTTATTTGGATCTGACCCAAATATCTTCCGGGGAGGGGGGGAAAAAAATAAAGAGCTACTGAATGCAGCCGCCGACGTTAGGTATGCTCGAATTATTTCAGTTTCAAGAATTCAGTGCAGCAACGGCGAGCGAACGAATCCAGGAATGAATTTAATTAAATCTTTCAACGCATTCCCCGGGAGCATCCTCGGAGAATGTTTACTCTTCGCGTAACAAGACGTCCGGGAACGATTCTCGATAAAGACATAGTACAACTAGTAGACGCACTCCGTTATTTGTTTGGTCTTACGTCGACCCTGCTGCGCATCCGTCATTTTCGTGGTCCAACCGAGGAAACGGTTATTGTGTGTGCGGTAGTGTAGCTCACAGACTTCTACAGGGTGTCACGCAATACCCGGCTCACCTCTTATTTACGGATAGAGCGAATTAGACTGATTGTAAGTTAAAAAGTCCTGTACCATTTTGCAATTTTCGCAAAGGTTAACGAGTTATTAATTATTCAAACTCGCTGTCTTAGCCCGGTGCACCGCCCAATTCAAGCGCGGGTTGCGCGAGCTGCGTGGTTGTTTATTATACGCCGTTGCCGTGTGTCATAAATAATTCCCCGCGCGCCTAGCAACACCGATCGCGGGACGGCCGCATCTCGTCGCGCGCTCGAACTGGGCGGTAGGCCGGGCTAAGACAGTGAGTTTTAATAATTAATAACTCGATAACTATTGCGAAAACTGCAAAATGGTAGAGGACTTTTCGACTTAGTCCGCCCTATCCGCAAATAAGAGGCGAGGCGGGTATTACATAACACCCTGTACACATCCATGTTAGGTCTGTCTGTCAGTGACACACCGATGCACGCATACTACTTTATTTACCTAACAACATGGCGGAACTCTTGCCTCACACTTCAGTTCGACGGTAGCAGTCTAGTAGTATATAGAAGTCTGTGGTGTAGCTTTGATAAGTACGTACGTACACACTCACACATGCGCTACTGGATTTGAATCAAAGACACGGCGGAATATCACGTGATCGGAACCGAAAGGATCAAAGGGCCGACAGAGAGTGGGGCACACTAATTGTAAGTTATATTATGATAAAGGCATTACTTTCTTTCTAGTAAAGCCGGCCCGCTTTCGAACAAAGCAAATCGGGACTCACCTCCGAAAGTTTGGTAAAATTGCGAGAGGTAGGTGAGAATGGACAATCGATCGGGCACCGTGCAGGCCGCCATGTCCTCGGCGTCCAGGAGAGCGGGGATCCCGAGGTGCTGCTCGGCCGTTCTGAAAGCCAGCTCGTTGTTTCTGTACACATCGTCCTTGTTCAGGCTGTTGAAGTCGCTGTAACAAAAAGCGAAGTGGGACGGCCTGAGTTTTTATCTTTCGCTAAGCAGTATTAATCTTCCACTATCGCCGGTCCACTTGGGCCGCGATCCCTCCGCCACGTTTATTCCGTCCGAAGGCCACTCGATAAAACGCGTCGAATGTGTAAAAAGGATTCCTTGAATAAATCAGATTGCTGATTATCCGTGGGCGTGTATGGTGAGAATCGCTTTTTTCATTAGGGCGAGTATAAATAACCGGCGCTGCTGAATATGTGAGTCGTAAGCGACGCGGTTAAAGTATGCCCGGTCTTTATTAAAGAAAGAACGGTCGCGCGAAATCCCGTCGCAATTATATCCCGGTTAATAAAACGAAAATGAGCAACGGATGTGACGCCGACTGCTGACGAACGAAGCGCGACTTGGAAATAAAAGCGAACCCGATCATTTTTTCAGGAGACTCCGCTGGGACTCCTTGTAATTATCTGACTTATTCAAAGTCGGAGCGCGGCGTGCGACAGGTCGGCGTGTCTCTGTATACCGTGATACGTGCGACGACGAAATACGTTCGGGGAAACTACGTAGGCGAGTTGCATCGGGAACGTCACGCAGTTAAATTTTCGCACGACTGAAAAGGTGCCGGCGAATGTGTAATTCATCTCGCACGTGGGCCACGGATCTGCCCCCGTTGCCGCGACAGGCCGTCCATCGAGACATGCATTATGTATGAGGGAACGGAGATGTAATGAAATGTTGATTAAACGGAAATAATCTAAATTAAGAAAAGCCGCGGGGCTCTCCGTTTCCGCGTGGGATCCTCCGCCCGCGCCTCCGGGCTGTCCGAAATGACTGATTGATAATCGGAGCCCAACGCTCTGCCGCGGCCGCCAATTGCGAATGAGCGCCCGGACTCGTCGAAACCAAATCGCGTTATTGCAAAATTTTCCCCGCGTCCCGCTCTCGAAAAATCAATTAGTGAATTATCACTGGAAACAGTGAATAGCCACTGATTTGCAGTTATAAGTATACCACTGAAATTTTCAAATCAGTGGCTATTCACTGTTTCCAGTGATAATTCACTAATTGATTTTTAGAGAGCGGGGAATCTATTCACGGACGGGCTCAAAGAGGTGACCCGCGGGATCAAAAGTCCTGAAAGGGGAGCTTAAGTCCTTGGAGGAAGCCGTAACCGGAAACCTTAGAATCCGAAAATGTAATATCGCGCTTTTATCTCGCCGGGCATATTTTCCGACTTTACGGCCGGTCATTACACACAAGATTACGGCGCGCAGCGGCTTCCTGTTTATTGCGCATTGATACCCCATTTTTTTTTTCGCGACTGTCTATACGTCCGTCTATACGACTGTCTGTCAGGCTACGAGTGCTCCACTTTTAGGTAAATCGATATGCACAGGCCGCATATTGCTCGGCGGTTGAAGTAATACTTGAAATTCTAGGTCGAAAGATGAGCACCTGTTCGATGCTCGAGTTCGGCTGCTCGATTGATAGCGCGATAGCGTTCCGCGCGGGACGCAAAACTTTTGTTACGATTTATGTAGAGCGTGAAATCGACCACGTCACGCGCGCGTTCTTCGCGGGCGCGCGTTGCGCACACGTCGGTAATTCCAGTATTGCGAAACCGCGTCGTGATTATCGAGGATCGAAGCGCCGTGAAATTCTGGGCGATACACGTCAAGGAGTTCGGCGCGATCGTTTCTCTCGGTCGCGTATGCGGCGAGAGCGCCGTCGATAATATACAACGGAGCGTCGTTTCCTCGCCAACAATTTCCTGCGGCAAACTCGTCGCGACTCGCGATAAATTCGGGATCTGATGGACGACGGGCGGTCGTCTGGGACGAGGTCACGATGAGTCAGAGTTCCACCAGACCGGTGCCACACCCATCCCTTTTATTCTCATCCTCCCCGTCCTTCTCATCTCCTGCTATCGCGGTCGCAAAAAAAATCTCCCCCACGCGAGTCGACTAGTCGTTTCGGCTCATTGGTGATATTTCATCCGCGCGCGCGCGCGCGCGCTAATCGCCGTATATCTCGCGAGACGCCAGTCGCGAAATGACGACGGGAGAAACGAGATCCGTTCTTGAGGAACGCGATGGAAATCTAGCGCGATGACGTTACACATCGGATGAGAAATCGCGCGACCGAACGAACGATATCCAACGCGAAGATGGCGGAGCTGCATATCGCGGCATCGACCGAGCATCTCTCTGAGCGCAATGTTGCGAGCGAGCGAAAGTTCAAGCCGCAACAGCTCCGCGTTATGCCCATAAATTCTCGCGTCTATCCTCTGCCCCCCGCGTTTTCACGCGCGCGTCCATAGAATTAACGTAACCCGACGAATTTCACCGAAGGCCCCAAAGGTCTCCTTCTTCGATCGGTTAGGCACACCTGTCGGTTTCACTTTCACTCGCGCCTCTCTCGTCAGAGATCGCCAAGATGTTCTCACGTGATACTCTTCCGGGTTATTCTTGCGCGGGCTCCTCGATTCAGCCGCGCTCGACAATAAAGGTCGGCCGCGTCGCGATCTCCCTTAATTTTCAATCGCTCCGTACGCAGGTACGTAGACAATAACCATCAAGAAGCATTATGCGCATCGCGACACGGGATCTCTTTGTCTTTCGTCGGAAGTTAAAATAACTCTCAAGTTCTGAAGTTCGCTTTGAGAGAACGAGGAAGGAAGCGAGGAAAGGAGAAAATTTCGTTTCAGCCGCGGGACGGAAGGTAATAAAAGAAAACTTCTCGCCGTTTTATTGCCTCCGCCGTTACGTCCGAGTAGATTTTGCCGGACTGACCGAGACAATAAGAGGAGGAGAAATGAAGAATAGCTTCGCAACGATCCTACGTTCGCGATAAAAAGCGAATTCCCTTCGTCGTGAGACCTTGACTATTGGAGCGAAGTTCTAAGAGGAATTCTCATACGAACAAACATCTTCACCTAGAAGAAGAACGGTCACTTTTCCTAAGGACGCCATTTTTTTTCAACGTGTAAATTTATACGCGTATGCCTTGCAATGACTTCAACCTTCAGAAAACAGTCTTCTCCATTCAATTATAAATATCGAAACATAAAGGCGTATATTGCGGCTATTAAGCCCCGAAAGTATCCAATTCTATCCCTGACGCAAAATCGAACGGGTAGAATAAAGCTGGATAAAAAGCCACGGCGAAGAGGCTTTTTGCAGAGAAACGGCAAAGAAAGGCTGGGATCTCTCGTTTCGACGGACAAGAGCGCATTCCTCTTAGAAACGTCACTTAATCTGTAACAGAACACATCTTGTCACGCTGTATCGGGATACAATGGGCGGTGATCCAATCCGCAGGCTCTTTCGCGGTTTATCCTCAACACGTTTCGCGTCGCAAATGATACGATTATTAAACTCGTTGAAGAATTAACTGCGTAAAACGAGCTACTCTCTTTACCGAATTTTTTGAAAATGCGTACGGAGCGGCACAAACATGTCATTCCTTCGTTACAGTATTGACCGGCCGCGATAATTATCAGATCTTTTCGACTAGCAAGAGATATTTATTTGGGCGGCCGCCAGGAAAGCTCGAGGCGTTATCGTTAGTCTTCATGAATAATTGAAGGCGAATCTCTACGATGTCCGCGCTGTTGTTTCACCTTTTTACGCCCGGTTTATTGATTATGCACCGAAAAGAATAATATATAATAACTATTGCAATGTACAACGGTGGAGAATGAAAAGTATACAATTGAACAGAGATGAAATGGCGCATGCGAAGGGTGGAGGCATCGGCGTAAACTGCCGCTACAGAGCCCAGCAATAACAACATGACAACGGAAAGGAAGTGAGCGAACACAGATACAGAATTTCGCCAAAATTCCCGAGAAAAGTTAGGGGAAAGGAAGTTGGAGGGGAAAGATTTCTTTTCGCGAGGGATCACTACGCAAATATGTAACGCTACCGATCACAAGCAGACCGAGTGTGCCTACTAAGCTTGAGCCTAGGTGGGTTTTTTTTATTTAATTAATTACGAATTCTGATTGGCCATCATTTGTTCAGTTTCTTCTCTCTCCCATCGTCCGATTGATAAAAAAAAATTGCAGTGGAAAGTTATGCGGAACAAATGATTCCACAGGAGACATATAACGATTAAGGGCGTATCCTCGGATAGTTGGGCACTACAGTGCGCCGCGTAATGATTTTCGGGTGAAAAAATATCGGGCAAGGAGACTAGGTCAAGATGCGAACCTTTTGCTTGCCGGGCGACCGCTCTTCTACCGAGGCTCGATATCGCTTGACTACTCTCTCGCCAAATAAAGTGAGAGACAATATGTTATCAGCGCGACAATGGCGAGCTCGTAGTCTCTCTGCTCGAACTGAGCAGTAATCCCCGCAGGTGCGGCAGAGGCAACGTCAGGGGGACCGGGCAAGGAGGCCGAGGGTTTCTCAAGATGGGCGCAACGCTCCTTCAGGAGCATCTCTATCAAGGAACGCTCGACATTAGGCTGGCGCTGAAGAGCCCTCTCGATCTCAGCTACCCTGGTGTCAAGATTCAATTTATGATCAATGCGATCGATCAGATCCAACCGCGATTCCAGTCCGGTGATCCTGGAATCCCAGGTTGACATGTTCGCCGTTGAACTATCGTTTAAATATCGAATACAATGTGGATTATGTTCTTGCGGCAGAGGGCGAGGGGTAAGTAAGTTTACCCATGACGGTATGCGCTCGGGAAGAGCGGAGGCAAAGCCATAACTTATAGAAGGCCAGAGGCCTACCATCGCAGCGAAACAAAGGATCATGTTCGAAAGCAGATACATGGTCTGTTCTTTAATAAAATGACACGTAAATCGAATGATTCCAGTTAATTTTTTAATAAAGATTTTAAAATGAACTTAAGGCCCGGTTTCACCAACATTTAACCTTAGCTTGACTGACCCTTAAAAAGAGACAAAGAGTGAGTTGCGCTAAGATTTAATGTTAAGCGACGTTGGTGTGAAACCGGGCCTAAGAAGTCAAAATATATTATTCCCACGCGAAGATCTTAAAGTACATGGCCACCGATATTGCATAACGCGACACAATTCCGCCTGCATTCCGTTATCACCTATAAAACACCGAGGCACATCCTCCGTGTGATGGGTGCAGGCTGCTGTTGCTTTATCGATCGTCAATTCACTGAACTTCTATTTTTAGAAGGACCTTCCTTCGTCGCCGAGCGCTGGCGACGCGAAATCCTGGGATTACTATCATCAAAAGGGGACAATCCCGTCGGAGATGCCTGGGGATCTCCGGATCTTTGCATCTTTAAGATCCCGAAAGATTCTCCGATACTTTAATAAGTCTACGAGCACTAACGCACTTGGACACGGAGGTCTGTGAATTTTTCTTGGCTACATCTTATTCCACCTGACACCTAGTCGTGCCAAGATGAAAGAATCGTGTCGAAATATTCATATCGAATAAAGAATCTCGTCGGCGAGAATCGACCAACTGCGTGCAATTAAGACGCGATACGGCCAAGTCGGACGACGAGACGCGTGAGGACTCGAGCTCTTCTGTTACTTAATTTGCGCATAATTAAGACGAAACGTAGCCAAGTCGGACGGCGAGACACGCAAACGCACACTCGGGGAGTTTTCTCTCTCTCTCTCTCTTAATTTACGAGACAATCGGCTTAACGAGGACAATTTGAAGCCGCGCCAAGAATCGAGCAATGTACGGATTAAATCGCACTTTTACGAACACGTACGATCGACCATTCGATCGTTCCCACGGAACATTACAGCTCGCGAAAGAGAGAGAGAGAGAGAGAGAGAGAGAGAGAAAGAGAGAACTGTTACAAAGTTGGTTCGATAAACGGCGGAAAAATGGTTTCGCGTCGTTATCCGTGTAATACGATATCTTTCCGAGATATTTACCGCGTTACAACGTCGATTACATACTCGCTATAAACTTACATGAGGTCCGGCCGAAAGTGATGAATCATGGCGCAGAAGGCGAGCCCGTCTCTCCAGGAGGTGGTCATGTTTTGCACGTTTACACCCGGATAACCGTCGGTTATCCGACGGCACCAAAGCTCCAGCGCCTTCGTGCCGCGTCTCTCGCCCATCGTTGCTTCCTTTTTTTTCCCCTCCTTTTACGCCTTGCGACAGACTTCCCCTGGCGGCCGCGAACACCTTTCTTTCACTCGGCCAGCTCCTCTATGGCCTCTATATCGTTAGCGCGATTTCTTCCAACGCTACTAGTTTGGCTTCTGAAAAAGAGAAACAAAATTCCCCGTGTATAGACTCGCAGCAACGTAACGCGCAATGTTATTCGTTGTGTACGTCCTAACGATCGGGACGTCAGGTGCGCGCCGAGATTAGTCCCCGACTACGCTCCCGTTACGTGTAAATAAATCCGAGATATTTTCCCAGGGATCTCTCGCGGAGACGCCTGCAGTGTCACGGTTGTCGCGGTTGGACGGCGTCAAAAAGAGGGGAAAGGAGAGGGATGAAAAAAGGAGGCGAAAAAGAAAAGCGGAGTGTCACCGCAAATCGGTGGCGCCGCACGGAATGATCGAGTGCGCGCGTTTTGTCGTAACGGGCCGCGGCGCCGCGCTCTCGAAAGCCGCCGTTAGGATAGCGAGGGGGGAAGAAGAAGAAAAAAAAAGATTGCCAGCTGTGTAAAAATCGCGGGCCGTTCCGTTGACAGTCCAGTACCGAATGACGTTTTGCGCAACGTGAAAGCAGGAGGCTGCGCCGCGCCGCGCCGCCGGGTCAAGCGTGAAACCGCGCGCGCGTGTTTTACGCGCGCCGCATTCATTAACCCTTCGTTTATTATTCCACGCGTCGCTTCCCTCTTGGTACGAAGAATCCGCGAACCGAGACAATTCCCCGAAATCGATGACAGAACACAGGAGGAGGAGGAGGAGGAGGAGGGGGGGAGGGAGAGGTGGGTATCGTAACAGTGCGGTTATGATATTTCGCGTGGCGATTAAAAATTCAGGAGCCGACGCTTTATGTAATGGGAAAGCCGGGTACGGCATAGAATATTTTATAAGTCTGAAAGAAATCGCACTGATACTCTATTTTCACCTTCTCCCGCGAATCGCCGGGCGGCGCGAGTCGATAAATGAGAGAAGGATGAGAAGGTGGCTTCCGAGAAATCCATTCAGGACCGTCTCCCCGCATCTCGCTCCGCGCGACGCTCAGATTAATGTCGGGGGCCTCTCCTTCTCGGTTTCAGCGCAAATACGAAAGCGGACCGGCGACACGTCCAAATGAGATTCGTAATTGCTTTAAAATGCAATAAAGCCGCGCCGTATAGTATTACGCATTACGCGCGATATCGCGCGAAAAACTGGAACGGATAGGTAGTTAACGGGAAAGTGCTCGGTCGATCCTCGCGTTTAGCCGCGAGTCCGACCGGTTTTACTGCTAAGCGCGGCCTCGTATCTGTAACAACGCCTGTCCAACTATCCCACGGGCCCTCTCTCGCGAGAGGGGGGGAAAAAAAACCGCCAATTTCCAGTTTTTGCCCGTGGTCTACGGCGAAACGCCCCTGGCTCGCGAATTCTGCCGCGTTTGTCGCGTGCAGATTCGCAGCGGCGAGGCAGCCGGTTCAGCAGCAACATTTTATTGTCAACGCACTTTTTCCACTCTTCGGAACTACGCGTCGGATTTCCACCGCTTTTGTGTCGATTCTTCTTTTTCCTTCCCCCCCCCCCCCCTCCCGACGATTCCGCGACACACTTGTCGCATCGGCTTTCACCGACAGGATAAAAATCATCACGTTTTATAGTCAGCTGGAAGCCATCCGAGTCTCAATGTCCGCTTTTCCGCTCTCGGCGGATGGGGGAGGGGGAGGAGGGGAAAAAACGAGGGAGCGAAGAGCTCTCTTCGACAAACGCTCGCGTGTCGGACGGTTTTGTATGAATTACGATGTAATCAGGTTCAGAAGCTTTAAAGTTTCCGTCGCGCTTCCCGACGCATCGACGTGTCCCGCCTTTCCATCCGCTTAGTCGTTAAGCCCCGCGATTGCAACGGTATCCCAGGCGTTGCGCACCGTGATTAATGGTCCAGCCATGAGTGAAACGTAAGTGCGCAGAAAATAAGTAAAAGTTACACGCGGCGAAGTAGTCGGCCTTGTTCACCGTTCGCCAACAGCCGTGGGGCTGTAAAGGCCGCATTACAGGTGAGACATCGTGAGACAGAGAGGGCGGATGTACCGGCGAAGCGAGGGCGACCAGCCCTGACGCCCGTTCTACACCTAGGGATGATCCTACTTGTGGCTCATCCGAGCGAGTAAATAAATGGACGGTTTATGGGCTCGGGTGCCATTTCTACCTATAGGAAGACGGTTGAAAATCACAGTGAAATGATACAAAAAGCCACGCTTGGTACGACAGTCGTACGCAAATGCCCGTGTAAACTTCTCCACTCGGATGAGCCACAAGCGGGATCATCCCTGGGTGTAGAACGGGCGCGTCAACGTACAATACAATACGAGCATTGTCTCCGCGACCGGTTTCCCTCGCGATCTTCACGAAAAATGACAATGACGTTGAAGATTCGTCTCTCATCTGGGAAGCTGATTGGCAAACGGATAATCGGCATCTTCCACCGGTGATATCGCGAGGCAGTCGACAAGTCTTCTACCAGCAGTTTTCTCAAGCCACTTGATCGTTAACGCCTGCGATAAGATCGCCGTGGAGAAAACCGGACGGGCGCGCGTGTTATTTATGAGCCATTCTAGGAAAATCAGGTGAGAATTAGCGGAAACAATTGGAGTGAAAGTAAAAAGTAAGATAAAAGCGAAAATTATTACAGGCGCGCGCGCGCAACGCCGAGATCGACCACTCACGTGGAGCGAGAGAACCCGAACGATTCGGCGCGGGGCATCGCTTTCGATTTAGCGCAACGTACCGCAACCGCGGCCGTACTTTCGCGAAAAGCTAATATTTAACCTACGATCACGTAGGCTGAAGAGAGTATCGAGCGTGTCCGCGGGGCTGAGCCTAAAGGCACGGCCTCTCGATATCAGAGAAGGGCTCGCCGCGGCGAGCCTTTCGAAAGACGTCGGCTGCCCGCGGAGCTCGGGCAAAAGTGAAGGTGCATCTATGTGTGGCCCGGCGAGCGAGCCGCGTACCCCGAGAGAGGAAGAGGGACGGAGGGAGGTCTCATGAAAGATTCATGCCGGCGAGGAGGACGGCCTGCGGCGTTGCCTGAGACACCTGCGGTAACCTCCGCCACGACAAGTTTCACAGGAGATTAGGATGTCCCCGATATTTTTACAGTTAGTCGCGTCCTGGAATTGAGGGACGGGCGTCGCGGGGTCACTTCCGACCGATACACCTATGGGGCGTCCTACGTACGTGCCTCGCTTTTATATACGTCTCGATCGACGACCGGGTGACACGCTTTAAGGATAACCGCCGGAGACGCTCCGTATGAAACGCAATTGACTTTCTCGCGCGAGATCTCTGAGCACACAAACGTCGCCTCTTAATTTCGCTCTACTTCTCGGACGTTCCCGTCACGTCGTTGCGCCGACTATCCGAAAGAACAAATCGGCGTCCCTCGAGCGTTCAAGGCTAATTATTATACATTTGTCGCGCGACAAATGTTTCAAGCGTTGTCGATTGGCGCTGCTGAACAGAAAATGCCCAGGTACTCGAGAATTTTGCTATCCCGCAGCCAGTCAGCATACTTGAAAAATTTGTCGTACACTGAGACAAATGTCCGACGAAAAATGTCGTCGGTTTTTTCAATCAAATTTCATCGGATGTATCCATCATTTTATCGGAAAACGTAATCGGAAAAACTATGCAATTGGTTTATGCGATGAAAATTTTTCTCCGCATAGAAAATTTCCAGGTACTCGAGAACTTTCATATCCCGCAGCCGATCAACACGCTTGAACAATTTGTCGTACGATAACATTTTTAAGCGTGTTGATTGGCTACAAGCTACACTGAGGAGAACGTCCGATTAAATTGTATACCCGATGAAAAATGTTATCGGTTTTTCAATCACATTTCATCGGACGAATCCATCATTTTATCGGAGAACGTAATCGGAAGAATTAACCATCGGAAAAACTATGCAATTGGTTTATGAAAAATTTTCCCCCGTGTAGAAAATTTCTAGGTACTCGAGAACTTTTCTATCCTGCAGCCGATCAACACGCTTGACAAATTTGTCGTACGACAAATGTAATATCAGCCTCAGGCTACAAGCCAGAAAATTTGTAGATATACTCGAGAACTTTCCTATCCTGCAGCCAAACAACTCGCTTGAAAAATTTGTCGTACGACAAGTGCAATGTCAACTTAAGGGCCTGAGCAGAATAGCTGTCTTGTATTCTTAAGTCACAAGACAGTTACTGTGCGTTACTTTAAGACGAAGGTTTAAAACACAAAACATTGTCTTCAGAGTTACAAGACGGCCATTCTGTTCAGGTCCTAATCGCTGCCGGGGCGTTGTTCGCGAGTTGGCGGCGGCAACGCGCCACGCAGGACAAGAAAGCTGGAAAAGCTTTCGTCTCGACAATCATTTGCCGCGCTACGCGGTCTCGAGTGACACTTGTCGCGACTCTCGCGAAGAAATGTCGAATACTGGACCCACTCTCGACTACTAAATCTCTTCTCCACTCTCGGGTGAAGAAGATTTATTGTCTGAAAATCCTTTGATAAGTCGACTTCCATCGAGAGAAAAGTCGGATAGGACGTTTTGAACATCTGAGTTTATTAGGATCCGGCTTGCGTACGTGCACGGTTAATTTGTTGATAATCTGGCACACGCGGGAGAGACGCTTAACATAGTTAACGCACGTGCGATAATGTTTACGCGTTAACGTACCTACGTGCACGCGATTAATTTCGCGGACACGATTCTGCTCTCCGAGCGAAGGGAGTCAGAGGGACTATTAGAAGGAATAGCGCCGAGAGACTTTCCAGCACACACGCCACTTGCCGCCATCTCCATGTCGTTAACGTCTACTTGCGCTAAATTACGTGGCTGGAGAAACCCGACATACAAATTCATTCAGTAAAACGCGCCAGAGAAAAGAAGAACGTGTCCGCGTCCCGACAAGAATCTAACGTGTATCTTTTTAAAAGGAATCCATGCAAGTTGATGAATATTTAGCGCTCGGGCCAATTATCCCTCGCACAATCTCGAGCCCGTTGATTTGCTTATCTTTTGCGTCGCGCGTCGCGGTACGATAGGCAACTCCGTAGAAATCCCTCGTTATCGCCGACCTCGCTCGCTGATAAACTCGCGCGTACGTTTGCGACAATTAAAGATCGCACTTTAACGAGCGCAATCGTCCAGATCGCAAAAAGCGGTCTAAGGCTCTCGCTTGAAAATACGGCCAGACGAAGAGGAGAGCCAGCCATCCGTAGCGCAGCCGGTAGGGTGATCTGTGAAATTTATTACCGCGTCGCGGGACGGACTAAACGACAGCATCGATCATGCATCGCGTCACACGGATACGTTATAACGAGACGTATGCCTCGTTATAATAAGAGAGGCTCTTATTGTATAATAAAAGGGGTCTCCCCCATTTTCATCCTCGTGTCCGTTTTATTGACGATTCATGGCGAGCGCGGGTTCGTCTCAAAGCAGAACCGAAACTGATCAATCCCGTGAAGACCCACCACGTGAAAAACGGGAGAAAACCCATGGGAGAGGTGCTTCAACGGCCCAAGATTAGCGCGGATGTAGACCGCGGTTAAGTGCGCCCTCATAAAGCCTCGGAACGCGTGATCGTTAGATTTAACGATATGGATACAAAGTCGCGGACGTAACGGAACGGCGTAACGCGCGCCGCAAATTCCGGAGCGGCTTTACGGCGGGCGGTGCTTTCGCGAAAGGCGTACAAAGCGCGGCCGTTTCCATTTTCCCCGCGGAATCCACGGGGAAAAAAATCTTACCGCGAGTCCCGAGGATCGCGCGAGAGGCTTCGACCTTGCGAGAACGAGGCAACGCGCGCGGCACCATTGTTCGCCGAGATCACTTTTCCCTGTATCGTAAAAGAAAAGCGATCGCGCATCCTCGCGGACCGAGAGGTCGTAGAAAGGAATGTACGGCGACGGACAGAATGGGTCGCGACACTTAATTTTTAATGGGTTTGGGAACCGTGCTTTTAGATTCAGGGTTACGTTCCAAAATCTTCTCCCCCGAGGAATAATTTACTTCGACGGCCATTCCGAAACCATTTTCAGCGTTTCCGATCTATTTCTCGAGTGAAAGTTTCCTCAGATAGAATGTCTTTGAACGTAAACCTGAATCTAACTGTGCGTTCCTACGGAAAAATTAACCATCGCAAGCACTAATTGGTTTGTTCGAGGGAAAGTTTTCTCAGTGTGCTACGATAATATTGTAGAAATGTTCAAAGTGCCTCGCATGTTCGCAGATGTCGAATATGCAGATACGCTGTATGTTTAGGGCTTCCGCGATGGTGGGTTCTACTGCTGCTGTTGAAGAATACCGTCGACGCTCCCGTCGCTTATGATCCGTAAAAAATGTATCGCTTGAACAATAAACATTAGAAATAGTACGTGGTATTTCTTTCTTGTCAGCAATTTCGCAACTGTACGTTCAAGTAGCTCTATCTCGGAAACAGTGGGGAATGGGACATAGATTCATACGAACATTTTTACTTAAAACGACCGATTCTATCACCTCCCAGAATATTGACCTCTCCTCACGGGACACCCTGTGTAGAACACATTTTCCATGGACAATGGAACCGTGCACGTATGTATATGTATATGCCAAGCGCATAAATACACCGATACGTGGAGAAATTGACACGGGCAGGCGTCAGCGACGCCTAGCGTACGACTTAACGTTGCGGTGCGCGCGACTCGGCGAAGGCGCGCTTGCCAAAAAGGGCGCAGAGGTCTCGAGGGGGCCGAAATGATTGCGAGGGGCAATCGAGCACGTCGGTGGGAACGCCAGTCTTTCCTTCCAGGAAGGTAATTTCAAGTTGGCGGGTAGGTGGTCACGCGATTGCGTCTTACACGTGGAAGAGCCGCGGATGGCGGAGCGAGCTCAAAGCGAACCGATCCTGCGCATCGGGCCCGAGTTAAAGACTACCTGTCCGAAAGCCGGCGTTGTCGAGAAGTCTCTGGCTCTCTCGGCCGAGGTCTACCCTTCCCCTGAAAATCCGCCCATCGGCCCGGCGCGATCGAAGGAGGCCCTCGAGACCGAGGATACGTCGCCTCGTATCGCTCTTGCCCATAAAGAGGCTGTTTATCAACGACTACTTTTAGAAGCGGTGACTCACACGGTCCACGCAGACGCGCCGAACCTGTCCATCGGCCACGCACAAACCGCAGGGAGCCACCGGCTCCGCGCGCGCGCGCGCGGCCTTTTATCTCTCATTTCCGCCGAACCGGGGTTTCCTCGTCGTTTTGCTCGCACAAACGAGCCTTAGACGGGTTTTTAGTCGGCGTGACTCACCTTCTTCTCCGCTCGTCCCGACGTAGCACAACGAGATTCGGCCGGTCACCGTGAAAAGACTCCCCGCCGGAGGTAGTACACTTAACTCGTCACGTTCCTTCACGGCGCCTCTCCAGACGTGTAGGCGCATACTATTATAGGAAAAGAGGGTTCGACCGAAGAAAGGAAAGCCGATCCGAGAGGATCCTCGACGCAACGATCGGGAGAACACCGTGCGGTGCGTCCAGGTCAAAAACCCTAGGCTCGACAGGGAGATTTATTTCGCGGCAATTTCGCACGCGCGAACGCGACCAGATGGGGTGTCCGTCCGCCGGCTGGTTTATTTGTCGCGAGGCGAGGACGGCGACCTCGTTTGTGCGAGCGACGCGCGCGGGTAATCTCTAGCCAGGGACGATATACAACGCTCCTCGGCATAGCGCACGTATGAATATGTATGGAACATCGTATAATGGGACCGATACTCTGCGCGGAATTGCCCGTGTCTCTCCTTCCCTCGCGCGCGATAAGATTTATCTCCCCCCTCCCCCCCGTAGAAAAATCGATTGCGCCCAACTGCCCGCTAATGGATTTATCAGTAAGGGAAATTCTGCCGGGAATACGAGAGTGTACAGCGGTCCCGGAGGGACGAGTCACTTAGGGCATCCATTACCGTGTAGGAATGGAGATTGCCGTGTTGACGCCTCGCTAGCAAATAGGCGAGGAGGAAACTACGCGCGCGCGCGCGCCCCTCGTCCGGTCAACGAAAAGGAAAAAGGAATCGGGAATCGTGGGGCTGTGACGCGGCTGCATGTAGAAAAAACCGGTATATTTAGTGGTCTCAAACGCAAGGTCGTGGCGAGGAGCCGGGGCTGAGACTTGAGCGAGCACGTCCGAGGCGAACAATATTCGGCGGTGCGCCTCTCTATCTTTATTTCTTCTTTCTCTCGCGTGCACCTACACGCGCGCGCGCGCGCGCGCGTATATACGCGTGAACCGAGGATACCGTGGGAACGGGCCCCGGCATAACAGGTAGTAAGACAGTCGCGTCTCTCTTTTTTTCTCTCTCTCTCTCTCTCTCTCTTTCTCCTTCCTCTTTCCACCGTGCTTCATCACGCAGCCCGGCGCGCATCCGCGCGCGTAGCGCCGACCTTCATTGAATTTTTCTGCATATTCTTCTTATTAGCAGTAATCTCGTCGTTGAAATTCGAATACTCGCGATCCGGTCGGTCTCGGGAACGAGCGAGCGCGTAGGCGCGGGATGCGAGACAGGAGACTCGATACGCTCTCTCGCTCCTTCTCTCTTCGTCTCTGTATGCAAGAGCACGAGCCGAGAAACGCGTAAACATGGTTGCGATAAAGCGATTCCGGTTGTACACACAGTGACATAATCGCGCGCAAACTCGCGCAAACACAAAGGCGCCGAGGATGCGCGCCGCGAGAGACCGAGTAAAATCGAACGTGTGTCGTTAAAAATTGAAGCGCGTTTGGTTCCAACGCGCTCCAGGACACCTCCCCTCGCCGCCCGCCCCTCCCTCCCACCCTCCCTCCCGCCGAGTTACGCGTTCGCGAGGTCCGTTACTCACCTTACGTCACTGCGCGATCAACTCCGCTCCTTTCTTCCGGCCCCTTTCTCTCTCTCTCTCTCTCTCTCTCTCTCTTTTCTGCTCGTACGTCGTCCACGTCCACGAGCACCGCCGTTACGCCATTTAGACTCGCTCCGGGGTTCCTCCACTAGTTGAATGTAAAACTGACAGTCGCGACCGCGGGCGCAGCTTGCTCCGGCCCGACGTGTCGCGTGCGTGTGTACGCGGGCGGGCGCGCGCGCGCTCGCGCGCGTATCGAGACGCCTCGCAAACCGCACACACGGGGGGGACAACCGTCCCTAACCTCAACCTCAACCTCAACCTCGGCGCCCCGCGACGTTCGTGACGTGACAGGGTCCGCGCTTACGTTTCCACGTTCGGGCGCACGCGGGTCTGTCGCGCCCACGGTAGCGCGGGGTGACGTGCACGGCTTCCGCGCGAGAGCGAAGCGATAACCGACGTCGGTGTGTACGTTGGATGCGCGCGTAACGTCGCGTTCACGGCGCGCGCGCGGTGCTGCGACTGAGACGCCGCGCGCGGCGTCCACGGTTTTAACGCGACCGGACGGCGCCGTCCTCGTCGCACGCGCGCCCGCTCTCGCTCGCACCCGCCGAGAGAGTGCCCTACCCGGCGGGGACTCGCCGCGTTTAGAGATTATAATATAGCGAATTCGACCGCTCGCACTGGTGCGCACCGAGGCCAGGGGCTCGATTCTTGAATTTATTCAAAGGAGAAACGTATGCGAAAATTCGGCTCTTACAGAAAAGTTGCAAGTTGATTGGCTACTCGCATGGCTTTAACCAATAGACTTTCAACTTTTCTGTCAGAGCAGAGTTTTCGTATACGTTTCTTCTTCGAATGAATTCAAGAATCGGGCCCCAGTTTGTAGTCAACTTTTATACCTAACTTTGTCTCAAATACACGTTCAAGGAGTATTTAGCCAAAAATTGATCCGCGTGGATGCTATACAGTTTTACACTGAGAAAAAGGCAACGGTCGATATTACTAAGTATGTTATTCGTTAACAGTATTTCTTTAATTCAAATACCCATGTTTCTCAATTAAACGCACATCATTTATTCGAATGCGTATATTTTTTAATTAACAAGCGTTCGGCGTGCATTAACAAAGGCAGCCCGTGACTGCGGCATATAGTCGAGTCAAGAAATATTTTCTTGACTCAGCAGTTCTCTTTTCTCGGCGTACCGGCTACGAAATACTTGGGGAAATACTTAAGACGACTTCTCAGGTATAAGAATTGACTGTAAACAAGCCTTAAGGGTGCACTCGGTGCGCACTACTGCAAGCAACCGAATTCGCTAGTTAGATACATTCTCGTTTTGCCGACGCGCGCCCGCCAGCTCTATCAGGCGTTATCGGCCTCTGCACCGACGCAGGTGTAGAGCAAGTTGGACGCTGATAGTCGCCGAGCTCGCATTCTGCCCTTTGTCCACGAAGCCCTTCGTCGAACTCCCGAAGGCCTCAGCAGAATCCCAGATAGCACAAGACACTCCTATCAACATTTCAAGAATATTCCTCGAGAATATTTGGAATATTCCCCGTGGGTCATTCTTATATATCTATCTTATGTTCGTGGAACATTCGACTGGCACTACCATAAATCTTTTTCAAATGTAAATAGAATAATTTATCGAGTATAGCGCGTCGGTTATGTATGGTAGATCACTGCAGGTTTCACTGCCTTTTGCATAAGTGTGTCCACACGATAAACAATGTGCGATACATACACTGAAAAAAATTTCTGGTTGAATATGGACGAATCAGATAATTCCTTTAGGATTTACCAGAATTCCTTTAGGATTTACTAGAATTTCTGTAGGATTTACCAGAATTTCTGTAGGATTACAGGAATTCTGGTAAATCCTAAAGGAATTCTGGTAAATCCTAAAGGAATTATCTGATTCGTCCATATTCAACCAGAAATTTTTTTCAGTGTAAACTCGATGGATGTTAAAAACTTATTCCGAACGAATATTCCAAAGACATTCTCGGCGAATATTCTAAAAACGTTCCTCTTTGTTATGAATGTACGACTTCTAATTGTAATGATCTATATATATTTATAGAATATTCGATTGGGATATTCTGAAATTAAGAATGTTTGCGCACCCGAGGAATATTCATAGAACTATGTGTCTGGGAATGGCTGACTTGTGATCTCAAGCGTTTAGTAAAATATTTATCTATTATTAACAGTCGTACGGCAAAATGGTCACTGTCGCGCGTTTACATTTGCACGTTTATACGTTTGCAAACGCGTATGTATTTAAGCCCCCCCCCCCCAGGACACAATGCAGTCATTGTGTTTGAAACAAAGACTCGCGCAAAACATTGCCTTAAGAGTATCAAGACGTGTAAAGCAATTTGGACGTTCTACGTCATTTCTCCGCGAATCCCTTCGTCAAACTCCCGAAGGCCTCGACAGAATGGCCGACTTGCGATCTCGAGGCAGTGTTTATTATTTCAAGTATTTATCTATTATTAATAGCCGTGCGGCAAAATCGCAGACCTCTATGCACCACTGCTGAAAAGTGAGGCAAGAGTTCCGCCATGTCTTGTTAGATAAACGGTGCCTGTCAGCAACACACCGATGCACACACACCGTAGCAACTCGAAGGTGGCAGTCCCGCAGTACAGAGAAGTCTGTGGGCAAAATGGTTACTTTCGTATGTTTATTCGTTTGCGATCGTGCGTCAGGGTGTTCCAGGAAGAAGGGTCAACATTCTGGGAGGTGATAGTATCGGTCATTTTAAGCGAACGTGTTCATGTGAATCCCATTGTTCCGAATCCCCGCTGTTTCCGAGATAGAGCTATTTGAACGTACAGTTGCGAAGTTACTGACACGAAAGAAATGCTGCGTCACAATTTCTAATAATTTATTGTTCAAGTGACACATCTTTGCAGGTCATAATAAATTTTCGAAAATTCCACCGTTGACAACGGTGCATTTTTCAACTCTTGTGTGCGATTGCACTTTCGACATTTGCGAATATGCGCGGCATTTTGAACATTTCCACAATGCTATCAGCGCAACAGTCGTGCGAGAGTAAATTCCCGCAGACGTTTATGAGGTTGAATGAAGGCTGACGTGTACAGAAAACGAGTAAATACACGGAGACACTCAAGTAGCTCTATCACGGAAACAGTGGGGAATGGGACGTATATTCGTACGAGCATTTTCGCTTAAAACGACCGATACCAGCACCTCCCAGAATATTGACCTTTCCTCCTGGGACACCCTGTATATTTAAGCCCCGAGACACCGGACAGTTATTGCGCGTCACTTGAAACAAAGACTCGCGCGTAACACATTGTCTTAAAAGTATCAAGACGGCTTGTTCTGCTAAGGCTCTTCGTTCCGACCCAACGGATTCGCGGGAATACTTCATTATCGGCGGAAATCAGAAACCGCGATAGCCCGCATATGACTATGTACGGTCTCCGATGCACGCTCGTGTTTCGCGCGTTATCTCATTACACGGAGGAATACGCGATATGTATATTCCCGTTGCTCGTCACCTCTCGGACGGATGACGCAACGCGCTCCACTTCTGGCTACGCGCATTAAAACGTTAATGTAACACGTGATGTCACGAATTCTGACCTGGCACCCGCGGAGCGTACGTCCCTCAGCTCCGGGCGTAAATTCCCAAAAGGACGAGCGACGCTTTTGTGCCCGCACAAAATCCTGGGCGAGAGCTCGTTACGCTGGGGCAGCGCGTCTCAGCCAGGTGTTACGGACGTACGCCACAATGCCCTTGAATCGACAAAAGATAGAGAGAACGGCCCCGTTTCTTTCGCAGGGGTCCCTTTCGAGGGAGCGCGCAGAAGAAAAGCCGGCGACTCCGGCCCGTTTCGCGCGAGGCTTCGATTAAATCACTTTCGCCATCGTCGATTACGTTTGCGCGTGCAGGTAAGCTCGCAAGGAGTCAACGGTATCAGCGGGCATCTAATCTGAATTCTGCGATCTTGAGCGTCCGATCGAGTTCACCTCGCGCGACTGCGACTCGTTTGACGCGGTATGTCGAGCGTGGGTCGTAGAGTTGGTCGTTGTAAATCGCTTACGCGACGGGCGATAAAATCCCGAGCCCATTGGAACGCGCGTGCCGGTCAGTCGTCGATCCCTCGCGTTTCGTCACTCGTGGTAATAGATGATCGTACGGCCGGCCGTTCAGCACGCGGATTAACGGCGTCGGCTGCGAAATAACGCAATAACAATCGATCTCGCGCGGCTCCAATTTGCCAACGCGACCGGTGTATCCTTCGGAATCGCGCGCGCGTCCTTCCTCGCACAAGGCGCGTCACGGTTTTCGACTCGCTCCTCAAGCGCACCGTCAAACGCACTCGAAGATCGAGCCCGCGATTCGTGGCTCGAGACAGCTCGACATTCGTAATTCGCTGCTCGCGTTCCGTCGAGTTTTCGAGTTTTTAAAGCGAGATAATTTCACGCTACGGCTCGATTTTCGTCCCCAAAAACTTTAAAGAGCGTCAAATTCACGAGCAGGGCGCATTTCATCGACCAAATTGAGTGAGGCTTATTGTCGCCAGTGGTAATTAACACGGGGAATTTCTTTTGAAAATCGACCAAACTAGCATAAAAAGTGATATACATTTAAATCACAATGGTTCGACCTCTTTATTGTGTCCTTTTCAAGTGCAATCTAATGTTGACGGAACGAATTAATTTTATGCCGAAACAGAACGAGTTGATGTGGCAGCAAATTCATAATGTCATATATGTCTCGGTAGTCACTGGATTTTTAATAGCGATGTCAATTTCTAAAATTTTCGAGCGGCAACCGTACGTTAGCGGACCTCGAATAAAACAGTTTTAACAACATCAAGTTTGGTCGACTGTATCTAGCAATTTTAACGTTTAAGACTCGCTACGTTTCGACCATGGGTTTTGGTCCTTTTCAAGCGAACTGGCTGCACATAGTAAGAAATCTTTTGGATTATTACACAGATAAAGTGTATACATACAACACAGTCCGAGATATTAAGGCCCGGTTTCACCAGACGTCGCTTAACTTTAATCTTGGTTTAATTTTTGTTTGCCTCTTTCTAAAGTAACAGTTGGGAAAAGGCAAAGAACGAATTAAGCTAAGCTTAAAGTTGAACAACGTTGGTGAAACCGAGCCTAAGTCAGTTAAAAGAAATTACAGTTGTTAGAGGATATTACCTGAGATTAAAACGGTTTTATTCAGTCAACATTAGATTGTACTTGAAAAGGACCCGATAAAGAGGTCGAAACGTCGTGACTTGAATATATGTCACTTTTTATGCCAGCTTGGTCGATTTTGAAGAGAATTTTCCCATAATGATCGAGCACGTTGTTTGAAATTGACGCCAATTCGCCGGTCTTCTTGGCGAGATGAAAGAGCGCGAGTCGCCAGGAACCCGCGCGTGGTCTGCCGTCGGCTCGAGAGATCGCTAAATCATACGAGAGACCTCTCACCCGGGCGCGATCGATAAAAGCCGCTCTATGCCGCTCTAATTCCCGCTACCGGGTGCTGCTCTTCCGAGGCCCCACGGCGATTCCCCTCCCCGGTTTTCTCGCCGCTCCTCGTAAGGAAGCGGACAACCTTTGATGCCCGGATCGGGCGCTCGATCCCGCCGCGATTTCTTTTGCGGGCCAGCTTTCGTTTCACCGTAGTCCTACGTGACGCACGGTGACCCCGTCGATCGCGTTTCACCGTGAAACGCGCGGCGATTGTCGTCGCGCGACCGTGATCGGCGGCAGCGCCGCGCTGCTAGAGGCGCGTTCGCCCGACGTGAAATCGAAACGAGGTCAATTAGCTTCCCGGACAGGATAACAAGGTTAACGCGAGAACGTCGCTACGCGGAAATTCACCGTGATTTATCGTACCGCGAATAGCGTCTTTCGACGATAAGCCGCATGCATATGAGCCGTTGTACGCCGCACGCGACGGAAGGAAAGCGGGCGCGCGCGATCGAGAGCGGGGCCGGCGCGCGCGCGCGCTCGCGCGACGCGAGGCGATTTTTAAAATCGCCGCGGCTCGCAACGAACAAACAGAAAAGACGAAACGAGTGAAAACGACGTGCGCCAAGCGAGAGGAACCGGGAGTCCCGTTTTCCCTGGGAAAACGGGGAGCTACCGAGCAACGGCGCCCCAGATTTCGACGCGATGGCCGAGCCGCGCGCGCGAAAGCGTCCCATTGTCGCGCACGTGTGGGAGCCCTAGGGCTCGGAACGTTCGCGCGCACGTAATTCCTCGCAATTGCTTGGATATTCCGTCCGTAATTTCGTCCATTTGTCGACGCTTATTAGGTCCGCGACCACTTAACCCCACCGCCAGCGACTGCGACGTTAATTACGCTTGTTCCCGGGCGGCCCGCGCCGTCGTTGACGGATGCGCCCGTCGTAATTGCGCTCCCTCTTGGAAACGCGACCGGCAGCACCTTTGGGCAAAATAACGGGAGAGAACGGCGAGCGAATTCGCTAATTCGATCGCTCGCCGTCGGAGCCATTCGATTCGCCGCTATCCGCGTAAATCGATTACACGTATTCGTGCGCTCGGACGTTCTAATTCCTACTTCCCGCAGCTATTTCGGACTCTAACGGGCTCTATGCTCATTCCCAACCACGGCGTACGGTTCTGATATCGTATCGATTCTGTGTTAAGGCGTAGATGAAATTTTAAGGATTCCGGATCTGTAGAGTCATCCAGGTATTAAACTTACTTTCGAGCAAGAACATCTGGAGCGACTGAGTTTCTCGAACGGGAGAGATACGATGTTCTTATAATGAATCATAAAAAAAAGTTTGCTTCTCCCCGCATTACATCGGCTTAGAGAAAATTAAATGGACCAACTTGATCGTGCCCCGACAAGATTCGAAAGTGCATAAATACATCGGGTGCATTAAAAAGGAATCGCCGATAAGAGTAATTAACCAGACGGATAACAAGTTTCCAGTTGAGCGGATTCATTAATATCCGGTCGTCGCCAATCGAAACGATTTCTTTAATTATTATCTCACGTGCATATATAGGGTGCCGCGAGGCGATCCATTTCCCGATTGCGCATCTTCGAAGCCCCGTCGCTCGAAGGATTAATAATAATTACAGATAATGACAATAGCGATGATCCGAAAGGCAACGGTCGGCTCAAGTATTTCCCCCGTTTCTTCATATTTCCGAGACAAAATGTCGCGAACGGCGCATAAAGACGAATAATCGAGTGAAAACTGACGTCGTTAAATTTGCAAACGCGTCGCGGCGATTCGTTAACACGCACACAGTGGTGCGCGCATACAAAAAGATCATATATTCTATATTACATTGTCTGCACGTGTCGGAAGAACACGTGCCAGACGAACGAAACGTGATTACAAAACTAATTCGTCTGGAATAATTTGCCGATGGAAATTCAATGGAAAAGTACAGCTTCTTCATTAACGACTAAGCTTCCCTTTATATAACGCTATTGTAATTTGATACAACAGACCGCCTCCCTCTCATAACATTATGATAATGAAAACTTCCTTCGAACAATATTAGCCTAAAAATCTGTCTGCTCCTTAGTTTGCAGTTAGAAAAACGCGGTGCAAATTAACATAATAAGAACACAAAGCGAAGAGAAAACAGTGAAGAAAAGTATAAGATTCGAGATATCTCATTCAAGAGTCGCAATGTTTCGCTCGGCTAAGAACGAGTTAAATAATTTGGGGAAAGCTTCTCTGCTTTCTTGCTAAATACGTGACGCCGTCGTCTAAGATTGATAGAAGTTGACAATTGTCTGATCTTAATCTCTCTCTCTTTTGGAAAACTTTAAATACTGTCCGATGCATTTTGGAAACTACGAAAACTTGTTATAATATTTGAAAATTTCACTGATCAACTCCCTCCACGCGTACGTCCCCGTTTAGCTCTGTCTCTCCGCCTTCTCTCTTCACCAAATTGTCAGAATCGAGTGAGTCGCACCTGATAATAATGTACGAATGAAATTTGAGGGGGGCGCGAGAGGCCGTTCGTATCTTCTTCTTCACGAAATCCTTCAAAGGCGAAAGGCCTTCGCGTTCCTTGGAATTCGACCGACGAGACTCGAGGTATTGTTAGCACATAACTTCTAAAAGGTCAAAAGAGACGAGCGGAAACGTCGGCAGAATCGATAGTAAAAGGCAACGCGGGTCTCCGTAGCGCGGCTTTCTTACTCTATTGTAATTGCGCTAAAAGTCACTGCGTCTTCCACGTTATTATAATCCTGCGAACGACAAGTGAATTAACCCAGCGCTGCGATACGCCCGCAATGCTCGCGCCGCTCCGGATGAAGTTTCGCCCATCCCCTCTAATTTCAAACAAACACCTAATTGACTCGGAACCTTGGCTTTAAATAAATGAGAACCGATCGCGCCGTACATTATTGATAATAACTCGGTACTTCCCGCAACGGGGCTGAGTCTTAATTAAATTTCTGCGCGTGAATCATAAGCGTGCAAGCGCTGGCTTATCGATGGCGACGTTAATAGAATGCACTCTGCACGTAAGAAAATGGCGACGACTAAAGACCGAGAAATACGAGCGGACACTGTCGGCGGCGCGGATCTGATAAGGCTAATCGTGGCGAAACGAAAAGCCTCGAATAAATCGGCCTCGGGTGCCAGGCTCGCGTACGGCTATAGTGCGATAGATAAAGACATGCATTATACCGCCGAGCGCGTCTCTAGCTTGCGAAAGTTGGGGTACTTGCAGACCTCTCTTTGG
>NW_011967158.1:657675-659080 GCF_000949405.1 Vollenhovia emeryi | reverse complement strand
CAATTGAACAGAGATGAAATGGCGCATGCGAAGGGTGGAGGCATCGGCGTAAACTGCCGCTACAGAGCCCAGCAATAACAACATGACAACGGAAAGGAAGTGAACGAACACAGATACAGAATTTCGCCAAAATTCCCGAGAAAAGTTAGGGGAAAGGAAGTTGGAGGGGAAAGATTTCTTTTCGCGAGGGATCACTACGCAAATATGTAACGCTCCGATCACAAGCAGACCGAGTGTGCCTACTAAACTTGAGCCTAGGTGCGTTTTTTTTATTTAATTAATTACGAATTCTGATTGGCCATCATTTGTTCAGTTTCTTCTCTCTCCCATCGTCCGATTGATAAAAAAAAATATGCAGTGGAAAGTTATGCGGAACAAATGATTCCACAAGAGACATAACGATTAAGAGCGTATCCTCGGATAGATGGGCACTACAGCGCGCCGCGTAATGATTTTCGGGTGAAAAAATATCAGGCAAGGAGACTAGGTCAAGTTGCGAACCTTTTGCTTGCCAGGCGACCGCTTTTCTACCGAGGCTCGATATCGCTTGACTACTCTCTCACCAAATAAAGTGAGAGATAATATATTATCAGCGCGACAATGGCGAGCTCGTAGTCTCTCTGGAACTGAGCAATCCCCGCAGGTGCGGCAGAGGCAACGTCAGGGAGACCGGGCACCGAGGGTGGATTCTCAAAATGGGTGGAACACTCCTTCTGGAGCATCTCTCTCAACGAAATCTCAATCTCTATCAAGGAACGCTCGACATTAGGCTGGCGCTGAACAGCCGTCTCGATCTCAGCTACCATAGTGTCAAGACCATTCAATTTATGACGGATGCAATCGATAAAACCCAACGATTTCAGTCGGATAATCCTGGAATCCCAGGTTGACATGTTCGCCGTTGAACTATTGTTTACCCATGACGGTATACCTTCTGGGCGCTTGGGAAAAGCGGAGGCAAAGCCTCCGCCATAACTAGAAGGCCAGAGGCCTACCATTGCAGCGAAACAAAGGCCTACCATTGCAGCGAAACAGAGGCCTACCATTGCAGCGAAACAAATCCTGTTCGAAAGCAGATACATGGTCTGTTCTTTAATAAAATGACACGTAAATCGAATGATTCCAGTTAATTTTGTAGGATTTAAGATTGTGTTTTGTTTGCTGGCTCGCGTGTATATGTCGTTTTTTTTGGTCGCGCATCGACCGTGAGATACCGCGGGATAGCCGAACTCGGCTCGTTGCGAAGGAGACAGCTAGTACCGCGCGCACGAGACCGACCGTGTAAGTTTTCTACTATATTCCGACTGATATTATATATCACGAGACACGGTAGTGTCTCGCGCCAAGTGTAAGCGCAGCTAGTACCGCCCGTGTAAGTTTACACGAGTTGACGGGCCATCAGATT
>NW_011967158.1:643401-644880 GCF_000949405.1 Vollenhovia emeryi | reverse complement strand
ACGTTTCGAGATTTCAGGACTCGATAATCGCCATTACCACTTCTGCGCGAGCCAATCTGAATAGCGGCTAAGCCGGGGAATTTGAATGGGACAGTATATCTATCATGAATGACGCAGGTGTCCTACGGCTCAGCGAGAAAGGGCAAGAGCTGACTTGATCTCGATGTTCAGTACGAAAGCGACACGCCGCGCGGGTACCAGGTCCGCGCGCGGCGTGTCGCTCTCACTCACAGGCGATGTCTCCGGCCCGGACTGAGCGAAAATTAGGGAGCTTCGTGTGTTCGGTTACTCAAATATAGCTGCAACACGCCCGTCGTCCACGGACGAGCGAGCAGCTCTCTTTGGAGAGACATTAGCAATCCCCCACGGGAGAGTCGTATCGTTATTGCCGCCAGTCTCACATAATCAGTCGACGGCATTCCGTGATGTGTATTATGTAGTACGTAGTACGTTCGCAAACATACAGTACTATATATACACACTATTCAATTATTTTGTATTGTTACGTATCGGCACGCTAAACTAAATAACTCAAAGCACCACGTCATAAACACGCAGGCGCAAGTCGCGAAACGTTTACAGTAGTAAACTTGAATTTTGTCTGTAAGTATTTTACTGCGGACTGCTCGTAGTATGCGCATTGCTTAATAATCTCCAACTTACGGTGACTTACTCTGAAGATAAACAACGCACAAGAATAGCCAATGCGAGTCCAAGGCAGGATGTATAATGGATAGCCCATACGTGAAAAGAACACTTTAAAAAGTAATAGTATGACCTTTCACCACACTCACGTAGTTAAATTAGTCGGTGTGAATTTTAACATCGATATTGTAGAAAATCTTTCACAACGACAAACGAGGTGTCAACTTTGATGCTATATTGTTTGGTTTTCACGACATGCGACGTGATCGCAATGTTAATTTCACATCGATAAGGTGAGAATTATATGAACACCTGAACGGGTGTTCATTTCACACCATTGGTGAGAATTCACATCCATATTTCTTAGAGTGAAACGGTATATGAATTCATATTTTAAAAATTACAAGTATGGGCTATCTATAATACATCCCCTGCCTTAGACTCGCATTGGCCATCCTTGTGTGTTGTTCAGTTTTGATGAGAGTCCTGCTTTAACTCTATTGTTCACTCGAAAGAATAATATTATTTTGCTACAAAAATGCCAAAATCGTGCGAATTGGATTTAGCCCAACGTTTGAAGATACAATTATTCTTTGATGAAGAAAATCACGAGACACGGTAGTGTCTCGCGCCAAGTAAAAGCGACAAGCTATAAAAGCGACAAGCTGGAACCGCGCGCGCGGGACCGACTGTGTAAGTTTACGCGAGTACACTTCTCCGTTCAATTATAAATATCGAAACATAAAGGCATATATTGCGGCTATTAAGCCCCGAAAGTATCCAATTCTATCCCTGACGCAAAATCGAACGGGTAGAATAAAGCTGGATAAAAAG